>NC_081553.1:114752636-114802852 GCF_963082655.1 Stomoxys calcitrans
GGGGGCGGAGCCTCCCCCTTACCAGATGGTGAATAATGATCCCGTGGTGAAAACAGGGTACTAAATTTTTTGATATCTGAAGGGCGGCGGAATCTCCCCCTTACCCTTATTTTCAAAAACGCCAGATCTCGGAAATGGGTGGTGCGATTTAAGCAAAATTTTGTGTGCCCTGTTTTAGTAACCTAAAAACAAAAATCTGGTATCTCAATTTTGGATGGGGTACCTAGGGGAGCCGCCCCCAAAACCTACCAAATATATATAAAGACCAATCACGACAATATGGGACTCAAATGAAAGATATTTAAGATAACAAAACCTATCTGATATCCAATTGTTGGACAAAGTGTTTGCGGGACCACCCCAACCCCCATGACTCCCCTAAATCGGACATATTTACCGACTATGATAATATAATACAGATAAATGTTATTTGCGAGTATAATACTAATCCGATATCCAAATGTGCTGCCAAGTGTTTGGGGGCCCAAAAACACCCCCAAACAGGTCAAATTTATGACCATAACAATATGGGTTGCAAATGGAAGGAATAAAGAACGAATCTGATATCAATGATCGGGAAAAAGTGCCTATAGGGCCATCAGACCCCTATAATACCATCTGAATAGGACGTATTTGCTGACAATTGCAATATGGGGCTCAATTAAGAGGTATTTTTGAGTAAAATCTTAGAGTGAATCTGATAGATGTTTTTAGAGCCAAGTCACTGAGTGGCTGCCCCCAAAACACACCTATATCGGAGATATTTGCCGATCAGGTCAGTGTAGGGCTCAAATGAATAGGTCACTTCCGCGATCAATTTTCTGGGGGGTGTACCCCTTCCCCAAAACAAACAGCAATTATTTACTGACCATCGCAATATCGCGCTTAAATAAAGGTATTTGGGAGTAATGTCGGACCATGCATTTAGGAAACCCCACAAAGAGTACAAATTTACCGACCATGGCAATATGAGGCTTAAATAAAAGGTATTTGGGACTAGAAAACGAATTTGATAACCAATTTTGTGGCCAAGTGTTGGGGTGACTCCTCATCCCATAAACTCCCCGAGGTAGATAAAAGTGCTTTCTTTCTCATATTCATAGTTAAGTTTTTCTCTTATATCTTTAAGTTCGCTAATCGATTCAATTACGGCTTAAATCATCATTGGTCAAATTTTTGTTAAAAAAATTTCTTAAACTATTTTTATATCAGAAAAAAACAAAACTCGACTTAAATTAAATACGACGCCTCCCTTAAATTCCCATGTCGCTAAAAGTTTCTACATTTATTTCGGGAGCCAATTGTCGGTGGTAGAAAGTAGAAAAAACAAATGTTCGACCACTGGATATAATTTAATTTTGCTGTCGTTCCTTTTGGCCTTTTTATTACCCTACAAAAGAAATGGGCTAAAAATAAAATAATTAATAGGCCAACCATCTATTACACAAACACTTACATAGCATTTTTTTTATGTCATCCTTGTCCTCCTTGGCTTCGTCTTACATTGAGAAGCGCATACACCAAAATATGAACGCAAACTTAGGCAGTTTACAACTTTTTAATAGACCATAAGAATATTAAAAACAGCAGTCATGACATACAACACAGGAAATTTAAGACACCAACCAAAAAAAAGTAAAGAAATGTATGTGGCTCATCGGGATGAAACTCGTCGAGACAGTGGCCGGGACAACAAAGTTAAGTCAACTCTTGACTAAGTGCCAGTTTATGCAGGAATGATAAACTAGACGATGGTTACCCGGCTGGACGGGTTGGCATTATCTTCTTCCAGTGTCTATGGCCTGTTCCCCTGCCAGCCAATGAAGCCTATGGAAATATGATGCAAAAACATGGTAAAACTTCAGTCTTCGCATTAGCTGCTAAAAAGATGATGAATAGGAAAAACTCGAACAAACAAAATTGCCAAAGAAAATGAGAGATAAATCAAAAGTCTCACTTTGGGGGGTGGTATCCTTTGCAACTTCTATAAATAAAAACCATTGGTTTGCGCGTTACATGTGAAGTTTATAAAGTTGTTTTAAAGTTTTTTTCGAAAACTTTACAAATTAATAATTTTCTAACAGCAAATTTTAAAAACCCAAAGGCGAAGAAGGCTTTTCTGTAACGGCCATAGAGAAATTTTTGGAAAGTTTAGAAATTCAGATTGCTGCTTTAAATATGAGACTTAATATTTTTCGTATATCGAAATCGAAAATGGGTTAAAATTCTTATATTGTGATAAATCCCAACTAGCAATTTGTGTTTTTTAGACACAAGTCTTTTTATACCCTACAACCGTTTACAGTGTTACAGGGTATTATACGATTCGATATTAGTTTGTAGTGCTTCTCATTGGTCATATGGCGGCTACGGACATTGTAGCCACATATAAACCGATCTTGTATCTTCTTGAGCCACTAGAGGGCGCCATTCTTATCGGATTTGGCTGACGTCTTTTGTTATGACTTCCAATAACCAAGCTAAATATTGTTAAAATCGGCCCTTAACCTGATATATCTGTCATAAAAACAAATCAGGGATCTTGACTTCTTGAGCCTATAGAGGGCGCAATTCTTACCCGATTTGGCTGCAATTTTGTGCAATGGCTGCTGCCATGACCTTCAACCATGTTTTGATATAGCTGCCATATAAACCGATCTTGGGTCTTGACTTCTTGAGCCTCTAGAGGGCGCAATTCCCGTCCGATTTGACTGAAATTTTGCACGTGGTGTTTTGGAATCACTTCCAACAACTGTGCTAAATATAGTTCAAATCGGTTTATGTTTTGATATAGCTGCCATATAAACCGATCTGTGATCTCGACTTCTTGAGCCTCTAGAGGGCGCAATTGTCATTCGACTTGGCAGAAATTTTGTACAACGGCTTCTCTCGTGACCTTCGACATACGTGTCTAATATGGTCTGAATCGATCTATAGCTTGTGTATGAGCTGCGCAAGAGCTGCCAATTTTGGGACACTTGATGGTCGTTATCGTCACTCCATCATATTCAGCTCATTATTTACCTCATTGTGTATTTGTAGTGAACCAAGTGGCTGAAGATTTGGTTGCAGATATTTTCAAAACAGCGAAAAAAGAGGAAAGATCATTGAGGTAGACGTTGAACTTATTGCAGATGTCAATCATGGGTGGGGGCCTGATGCCACAATCGTCCGCATATGATACTCTCCGAATGTTGTTTGACGGGGGTAGAATAGAGGATAGTAGAGGTTAAACAGTGCCAGAGATTTCATCCAGCCTTGAGGAACTCCATTTTTCACTCTACTGGGTTTCGAGTTCTTATGCCTAAATTCCACAAACAACTGGCGACCACGTAGATAATTCCTGACACAGCGTTTCAGTCCTGGCTGGAGGGACGTGTTGGATGTCGAATGCTTTCTATATATCCAATGCCACGAGGACCCGTCAAATGGCCAGGGCTGATTGAATCCACGGAAAATGTGTGCGGTGATAGCATGCAAAGCAGTTGCTATGCAGTCTTCGTAATCCATGTTGGTGCTCGGCGAATGGAAATTCTCCTACGAGGCTTGGTTGGAGTAGTCCCTTAGGCATTTTGGCTACAGTTGAGAGAAGGGAGTTCGGTCTGTGAGACTCGCCCCTTGGGTCCTTTCCATGCTTTAGTAGCGGGACCACTGTGGAAAAGAGTGTTCAAAGACAGGTTGAGGACAGTTGTAAGAGACTCGACTCCAGGTAGATCCAGATTCTTCAGCATCAGTGTATAGATTGCGTTGGGGCCAACGCCTTGGATGACTTGGCGCCAAGAATGACATTCGTTACATCGTCCAAGGCAAATTGTGATGGCTGTCCTTGGGCTCGGAGACCATGAATACAACGAATGGCTCTCCTCCTAGCCCTGTCACTCTCGGGATACACAATAAATTTAATGTTAAACAACTTGGCGCACCTCTTCAGATCAGTCACAGTTACGTTTCCCAAAGAAATGACGGCTTGGTAGGATACGCCGCTCAGGAGATCAAAGAATGCAATGGGAATGTCTGGCGGTCTGCTGCACCTACTTGTAATCCAAGTGGGGGGTTCCTCATTCAGAATAGAGAATGTTGAGCTTTTAAGTTGCTCTGCCAAAGCTATGCCCCACTGGTCGTTGCCTGGGGGAAAACGCCATGAAACGTGAAGCGCATTAAAGTCTCCTAGAACCAGGCGGTAATCGCCAGACAGTAGGCCACCAAAACTGTAAACTTGGCCACTAACTGGGACTCAACTACCAATCGGCGGTATGTAAACGTTGTATAGCTCTATCTCGGCAGTACCAAACCTGACTGCTAACCTCATACATCCCATGTAGAGGTTTTTGGCGTCAGGAGCAGGCGAGATGGGTCTATGAACGAACTGTCATATCACGATTGCCAATGCCCCACCTCTACTCCGTATGCGTTGCTTAAGAATCACATTGTATTCGTGAAAACTGTGCAGGCTGCAGGTGTTGGTCAGATTTGTCTCCTGGATCGCTGCACCAAATATGGTCTTCTGACTCAAAATCTACCATTTCGTCAGAGACCATTGCAATTCAATTGCATGAAAAAACACTTCCTGACACTGGCGCGGCAATATTTTGGGCTGGGATGTTGTTGTTGCGTATATTGCAGCATGGGAGAATTCGGAAGAGTCGCATAGTCCGATTACTAAGACGCTGAAGGCGACGATGACGACGCTTGTGACCCACTACTGTCTATGTTCGCACAACACCTTGCAGCATATTCAGTGTGACTATAATCCGGTAGTGACGTAAGGCCAAAGCAGAGAAGACAGAAATATGCCTGTTCACGAGGCAGACAAAGGTGGGCCAATTTAACACACCACGTTTCCTCAATAAGTCGATTTCGATATCTGACAAGGTCAAACACTTAGGTGTGATCTTGGACAGGAAACTGAATTGGAAGTGTCACATTCAGGAGCGTACTGGGAAGACTCACAGATGTAGGGCACTATGTAGACGGGCCATAGGCTCGAAATGGGGCCTGAATCCTAGGATTTTCCACTGGCTCTACAGGAGCGTGATTAGACCAATACTTACTTACGCCTCAGTAGTTTGGTGGACTGCTATGGAGAAAGAGTGCAACATAAGGACCCATACAACAGGTTCAGAGAACATGTTGTCTTGGCATAGACGGAGCGCTGAGGACCACGCCCACTAGGGCACTGGAGACTGTTCTAGATATCCGACCCATTGACATGCAGATTAAGTGTGAGGCAGCCAGTGCAGCTATGAAACTTTAGTCGATGGGAGGATAGATTGAAGATAAGAGCAGCTCATACCATCGCGGTATAATCGAAACGACGGTAGGAAGCCTGGAACGAATGAAAGAGGTTTCCGATCGGATACCTGAGATGAACCTTGAAGTCGAGTGCGAGGCACTGGTGCCATCGGCGCAGTCTTGGATTGACGGAACCCTAGTATTGCCATCTGGAGGATCATGTTACACGGATGGATCAAAGCTAGATGACAGAGTGGGCCTGGGGGTTTACATTGAGAACCCAGGGACTGAGATCTGTTTTAGACTGCTTAATCATAATGCGGTCCTTCAGGCGGAGATCCGGGCGGAGAAGCTAGACGACAGAGTGAGCCTGGGGGTTTACATTGAGAACCCATGGACTGAGATCTGTTTTAGACTGCTTAATCATAATACGGTCCTGCAGGCGGAGATTCGGGCGATCACGGAATGCCTGAAGTGGTGTGGTGCTAACGCAAGGACGTCGAGTGTGAACATCTTTACCTACAGTAAAATTGCCATACGGGCAATAACAACCAGGACGGTAAGGTCACAAACAGTCTTGCAGAGTAAGAAGGAGATTAACGCCTTCTCTGAGGATGACATAATCCGCATCGTTTGGGGGCCGGACCATTACGGGGTAAGAGGAAATGAAAGGGCAGACGATTTGGCGGTGAAGGCCAGAGGACTGCCGACAATAATATTGGTTAACCCGAAGCCTTTCGGGTCGACGCACACCGAGTTAAGGGAGTAGGCGACGAGTGCGACATTGTGCAACATTGTGGAACAACGAAACGGTCGGTAGGACGGCGAAAATCCTATGGGGGGATCCAGATCGTGAAAAGACGAGGTGTTACTGAAAGAAAGCAAGAAGGAGGTCAGTATAGCTATTGGTATCATAACGGGACACATAGGACTACGAGCTCACTTATGTAAAATCGGTGCGGCAAGTGATAGCATGTGTAGGGCATGCGGGGAAGATGATGAGCCGTTGGAGCATTTCCTTTATCATTGCCCGGCTTTCGCTTTCACCAGATACCAGCACTTAGGTGGAGACACAATACCAGACATGAACCAACTAAGGGGAATGGTTTTGAAAACAATTAAGGATTTTGTAAGTAGCTTGGAATTCCTAACTTAAAATTTTCTTTTCGGAGGTTACTTTGTAGTTTTTAGAGCGCACAACAAGCCGATTACTGGCTTAGGTGTATGCCAATAGCGGCATGGGGCGAATTAATATCTGCACCCTCTTTTCAACCTAACCTAACCTTACCTAAGGCCAAAGCAAGGTCGGTAATGCACCCACACCATGCACCGGTTACCCCTCACCGACGCCGAACGATGATGGAGGCGGTTCTCGCAAATCAAACGGAGTCAGCGTCCGGATTTCCGTCAAGCCTTGCACTAACCAAGTGCGGAAATGGCACTCCGTGATGTGCCTCTCCCCTGACGAAAAATGGACGAACATGTACACTGAGGCGACAACCTCTGGTCGATGAAGGGTTCCAATGAGTCAATCACGTGCACCGAACCGGTTGCCATTGGATTGATTCACAGCCTTTGTTGAGTTGACATGTTGTTGACATCGGACAATACATGCGCCTTTTATGGGCCCAAAACCTTAAATAGAGAGATCGGTCTATATGGCAGCTATATCCAAATCTGAACCGATCAGGGCCAAATTGAAAAATATGTCGAAGGGCCTAAGACAACTCCCTGTCCCAAATTTCAGCAAAATCGGATAATAAATGTGGCTTTTATGGGCCTAAGACCCTGAATCGTAGGATCGGTCTATATGGCAGCTATATCCAAATCTGGACCGATCTGGACCAAATTGACGAATGATGTCGAAGGGTCTAACACAACTCACTGTTCCAAGTGTCAGCAAAATCGGATAATAAATGTGGCTTTTAAGGGCCTAAGACCCTAAATCGGAGGATCGGTCTATATGGGGGCTATATGAAGATATAGCCCATCTTCGAATTTGACATGCTTATGGACAAAAAAAAGAACCTGTGCAAATTTCAGCTTAATATCTTTATTTTTAAAGACGGTAGCGTGATTTCAACAGACAGACGGACCGACGGACGGACATGTCTAAATCGTCTTAGGGTCGGAAATGGATATTTTGATGTGTTGCAAATGGAATGACAAATTGAATATACCCCCATCCTTCGGTGGTGGGTATAAAAAAGTGAATTTTAATGCCTATGACAAATGTGGTGTCTCTCCGGTCTCCCGATTTTAAGACTTTAAATTACAATTTGTGTAGTTTTTTTTGGCAACTTCAGCTTTTATTTTGATGAGAATGTTTTAATTGTTTGTTTTACTTCTTCCGAAATATTTCAAATATTCCATGATAACCAAGAGCAAAACCTAAAACACCACATACTGAGCATAGGGTGCATAAAGTATAAAGTTTCTCCCGAAAAGTGGCAAGACACAAAAATGTGAATATAAAGGAGTAAATTCGTGCAGTAAAATTATGTCGGAGGTTTTTCATTTCTTTCGAGTTGGAGTTTTTTCCTATGCAACTTTTGAATAAAGTTTATTTCACTATTTATGGAAGTACAGGAAAAACAAAATAACACAGACAACTATTACGTATAGGGCCAACACTGTTACACTACAAAGCCAAACCCGCCAGCATCGCAGATAACAACCGGAAACACCCTCGGTGTCTCTCATTGAAAAGCCAATGAATGGGGGTTGTGGCAAAAGGTGCTTCTATGTCTTCGTATCTCCCAAGTGTGGATAGATGGCTATCCTCTGTGGCAAACTGATATAAAATGAATGTGTAAACTTGGACGCAACCAGCAACAACAACTACAACAACAACAAAACAGAATAGCAAAATAGCAACAAAGCAAAGTACAAGAATTTTTTCATTCAGTACTAGATCTTATTTTTTTGTTGCCGCTTCAAAAGAGTGTGGACATAATAAGTTGGCGAATGGGGAGCCCATCATCCAACTAGTCGGCGCTGAAGAGATAGCCTGTTCAACGCTTTGTTAGTTATGTAGATACTCATTCGTCCAAGATACCAGATATTTTTGTGCATTGACACGGTATTACAGAGGTCGCATTTCTTCGATGCTTACTCCTTCGCAATAGTGGCATCATTATCCCCCATTGATAATGTTGTCTCTTCAGATGTTGTTGTTGTTTTTGTCATCATTATGGTCGACATCGACCTGTGCGACAGCACAGTGGTTTATGTGAATTGAATACATCCACCAAAAAATATATGAAAAAATGCATTTTAATGGTCAGAAATATGAACGTACAAGAGTAACAGAAGTGTGCATTGAAGAATTCACGGTATGGCCAGAGTGCTACTGGGAGAACGTTTTACAGAATCCTGCAAAGGAGGGATTCCAAGAAAACAGGAGGAAAGAGAAAGGTGGAAAATCAAAGTTGAGTATGTGAAGATACCTTTTTATATCCTCCACCATAGGATGGGGGTATACCAATTTCGTCATTCTGTTTGTAACTACTCGAAATATTCGTCTAAGACCCCATAAAGTATACATATTCTTGATCGTCGCGACATTTTATGTCGATCTAGCTATGTCTGCCCGTCCGTCCGTCTGTCTGTCGAAAGCACGCTAACTTCCGAAGGAGTAAAGCTAGCCGCTTAAAATTTTGCACAAATACTTCCTTGTGTAGGTCGGTTGGGGTTGTAAGTGGGCCATGTCTGTCCATGTTTTGATATAGCTGCCATATAAACCGCTCTTGGGCCTTGACTTCTTGAGCCTCTAGAGTGCGCAAATCTTATCCGATTGGGATGAAATTTTGCACGACGTGTTTTGTTATGATATCCAACAACTGTGCCTAGTATGGTGCAAATCGGTTTATAACCTGATAAAGCTGCCATATAAACCGATCTTGGGTCTTGACTTCTTGAGCCCTCTAGAGTGCGCTATTCTTATGCAATTGGAATAAAATTTTGCACGACGAGTTTTGTTATGATATCCAACAGCTGTGCCAAGTATAGTACAAATCGGTTCATAACCTAATATAGCTGCCATATAAACCGATCTGGGATCTTGACTTCTTGAGCTTCTAGAGGTCGCAATTATTATCCGATTTGCCTGAAATTTTGTGCAACGGATCCTCTCATGACCATCAACATACGTATTTATTATGGTCTGAATCGGTCTATAGCCCGATACAGCTCCCATATAAATCGATCTCTCTATTTTTTTTTTCTTGAGACCCCAACGGGCGCAATTCTTATTCGAATTGGCTGACATTTTACACAGGTCTCCAACATAATATAATTTAATTGTGGTCCAAACCGGACCATATCTTGATATCGCTCTAATAGCAGAGGAAATCTTTTCTTATATCCTTTTTTGCCTAAGAAGAGATGCCTGGAAAAGAACTCGACAAATGTGATCCATGGTGGAGGGTATATAAGATTCGGCCCGGCCGAACTTAGCACGCTTTTACTTGTTTTTTATTGCAATTGTGATCGAGACCTGCTCCGTTTTCTGCAATTTACGAAAGCATTTGTGGTTAGATTGTTGTGCATGATGTGGATTTGTGACAAAATTTACAACGACATTGCGGCAAAAAATGTCCAAATTTGATTATTCATTCAAAAGTTATACAGTTTGGAAATCAAAAAAATAGAAAAACCTATTCGAGTTCTCAAAGCCCAGATCCCCCATTTGGGTTTGTGTGGTTTTACCAGGGATTTAGAGCAGGCCTATTTTTTCTGGATCGGAAGTGGCGTGGTTTGCAATCTCAAAATCCACTCCGCTCCGATAAAATTAAAACCTTTCAAATACAAATTTTGTTGTTGTTGTTGTTTTTTTTTGGCGAATTAAAATAAAAATTTCAAATTGTTAGAGAATAGATTTGTGCCAATTTTAAAAAGTTTCGTCTTAAAGTCAAAACAAGTGAAAACTTGTATACACCATTTTGTCAAGTTTTTTGCGCGGTTTATTTTTATAGGAAGAAACTAAAAAGGATTAAGCAACAAACTCAATGGATTTTTATACCCATCAGCATAAGATAGGAAGTAGGGGGTAATTTTTTAAGAATTATAAGAAAGTTTTTCAAAACGAGTAAAAAGGCGTTAAGTTCGGCCGGGTCGAACTTTGGATACCCACCACCTCGGGTATATATGTAAACCACCATTCATCAAAATTCGGTGAAAATTTCATACCTTATACATCCCATAGCAGTTATATCAAAATATGTTCCAATTTGGACCAAATACTAATAAGTGCAGTGCTAAAAATAAACCGATCTGAACCATATATCGAAAAGCATAACCTAAGTCACTGTGTCAAATTTCAGTGAAATCGGATTTTAAATAAGCCTTTAATGGGGCCAAGATTTTAAATCGAGATATCGGTCTACATGGCAGCTATATCCAAATCTGGATTAAGTTGCAGAAATATGTCGAAGAGCCTAACACAAAGCACTGTCCCAAATTTCGGCGAAATCGGACAATAAATGCCCCAAAACCTAAAACCTAGATATCGGTCTATATGGCAGCTATATCCAAATCTGGACCGTTCTGTGCCATATTTCAGAATTATGTCAAGAGGCTTAACTAAACTCACGGTCCAGAATGATAAATGAGCATTTTATGGGCCCAAAACCTTAAATCAAGAAATTGGTCTATATGGCAGCTATATCCAAATCTGAACCTATCTGGACCAAATTGAAAAAGATGTCGAAGGGCCTGAGGCAACTCACTGTCCCAAATTTCAGCAAAATTGGATAATAAATGTGGCTTTTATGTGCCTAAATCGGAGGATCGGTCTATATGGCAGCTATATCCAAATCTGCACCGATCTGGGCCAAATTGACGAAGGATGGCGATGGGTCTAACACAATTCACTGTCCCAAATTTCTGCACAATCGGATAATAAATGTGGCTTTTGTGAGCCTTAGACCCTAAATCGGAGGATCGGTCTATATGACATCTTTATCTAAATCTTGAGCGATCTGAGCCAAATTAACGAAGGATGTCGAAGGGCCTAACCCAACTCAATGTCCCAAATTTCAGCGAAATCGGATAATAAATATGGCTTTTATGGGCCTAAGACCCTAAATCGGCGGATCGGTCTATATGGGGGCTATATCAAGATATAGTCCGATATAGCCCATCTTCGAACTTAACCTGCTTATAAAAAAAAAAATGATCTGTGAATCAAAAAAGAATTTCAGCTCAATATCTCTATTTTTAAAGACGGACGGACATGTCTAGATCGTCTTAGATTTTTACACTGATCAAGAAAATATATACTTTCTAGGGTCGGAAATGGATATTTCGATGTGTTGCAAACGGAATGACAAAATGAATATACCCCCATCCTTCGGTGGTGGGTATAAAAAGAAGCTTATGAAATACAGACAATTACATGAAATCTTTATTTTAATCGATAGTATGGTCCATATTATTTAATGTTTCACGATTATTTCATGCAAATGTTGACGGTGATTCCGCTAAGTCCAACTTTGGCATACTCTTTCTAATATTTCGGCAGGTATCTCATGAATAAATGCTCCAATGTTGTCTTCCAAAGCATCAATTGAAGCGGGCTTGACGGAATCAACAAAAAATAAAGGGGTTAAATCGCACGATCTAGGCGGCCGGTCCTGAATGTGAAATAAAATGTTCACCTAACTCACCTTTTCAATGAGTCCATTGTAACGCGATGTGGCATGTGGCACCGTCTTGTTGAAACCACATGTCATGCAAGTAAAGCTCTTGTATTTCAGTTGGATATCATCTCACGATAGCGCTCACAATTCACAGTTACCTTACGATTCTCATTATCATAGAAGAAGTACGGTTTAATGATGCCACCAGCCCATAAACCGCACCAATCTATGACTGTTTCATGATGCATTGACAGCTCTTGCAATGCTTCTAGCTGATCTTCACTCAAAATCGACAATTCTGCTTATTTACGGTATGTGGAGCCAAAAATGAGTTTCGTTTCTGAACACAATTTTTCAATAAAAAGTGTATCTTCGGCCAACTTTCCAAGAGCCCCTTCACCAAAACAAACAAACAAACAACGATATCTTTCAATAGGCAAACAAAGGATAATGGATAAAATTGCTATGCCATTGGGTTTATACTTGGTTTCCCTGTTGGAGACCAAGTGGAGTATATTGTGCAAAATTTCATCCAAATCGGATAAGAATTGCGCCCTATTGTGGCTCAAGAAATAAAATTGGGTGATCTGTTTATATGGGAGCTATATTAGGTTATGGACTGATTCAGGCCATATTTAACACGTATGTTAAAGGTCATACAAGAGATCGTTGTGCAAAACTTCAGCCGAATTTGATACGAATTGCTCCTTCTAGAGGCTAACGAATTCGAAATCCGAGATGGGATTATATGGGAGCTGAATCGCAGTGCAAAATTTCAGCCACATTGGATAATAATTGCGCCCTCTAGCGGCTAGTAGTAGTCACAATCCGACATCGATTTATATGGGAGCTATATCAGGTTATGAATTTGATGGTCAAACCAAAACATTTCATACAAAATTTTAGCCAAATCAAATAATTCTTACGCTCTCTAGCGGCTCAAGATGTCAAGATCCGAGATCGGTTTATATGGGAGTTTGATCAGTTAATGAACCAATTTGGACCATACCTAGCGGGGTTTTTGGAAGTCAAAATAAAACACTTGGTGCAAAATTTCAGCCAAATCGGATAGGTGTTGCTCCCTCCAGAGGCTCAAGAAGTTAAGATCCGGATATATGACAGCTATGCCAAAACATGGACCGATTAGGCCCGTTTACAGTCCTAACGGACCTGCACTAATAAGAAGTAGTTTTGCAGAATTTCAAGCACCTAGCTTAACTTCTTCGAGAGTAGGCGTGCTTTCGATAGACAGACATGCAGACAGACGAATAGGCGGACGGACATGGGTTAGTCGACTAAGAATGTCAAGACGATCAGGAATTTATATACTTTGTTGGGTCTCTGAGCAGTATTTCGATGTGTTACGTCCTTTGGTGGAGGGTTTAAAAAAAATAATTTCTGTTCAAATTTTTTTAACAAAGATCCCCAAAATACCCCTCTCGGGCAAAGATGGTTTCAAAATCATTAAATTTATTGTGAAGGCTACAACTAACTTTAGGTGCAAAAAATTTTTGTAGAAAAATTTTTTGAAAATAGGACCACAAACCAAGATTTGGGAGCCCCAACAAATTTTCGAAATACCGAGGTGACCGAATTTAGGGGCCCGCTAAATGGCGACCGGAAAACCTAGGGCTTTGACATTTTCTACACGTTCACGCTATCACCTCATCTCTAACTATTTCAGATTTCGAGCAGATATCCCTACCCGTTCTCACACAGCATATGTTTTACTAGTTTCTTTTCGATTTTCTTCCACTGTGCGCCTTTGGACACAAAAAGAATTTTCTTCTTCATAGGGCTACAATTTGAATTGAGTAGTCCTCAATGAAATGAAAAAAGTCTCCCACTACAACCCAATGGCATATTTGTGAAAACTTTACATTTACAAAAGTTTATAATAAAGCCCATTCTCAAATTTGTATACCCTCCACCGTAGGATGGGGGTATACTAACTTCGTAAAGCTAGGCGCTTGAAATTTTGCACAAATACTTCCTGTTTGTGTGGGTCGGTTTGGATTGTAAATGGCCATAGGGGTTCATATTTAGATACAGCTCCCATATAAACCTATCTCTAGATTTTACTTCTTGAGCCCCTAGAGGGCGTAATTTTTATCCGACCTCTAGAGGGCGCAATTTTTAACAAAGTGACTTCTCCAATAACCTCCAAATTACGAGCCTATGGTTTAAATAGTTCCAAAACCTGTTATATCTCCCATATAAACAGATCTCTCGATTTGAATTCTTGGGCCTCTAGAGGGCGCAATTGTTATCGGAATTGGCTGAAATTTTTTACTATTTGTGACGTTAAATTGATGTACCAAGTATGGTTCGAATTGGTTAAATTGATGTACCAAGTATGGTTCGAATTGGTCCTAAAAGTGACATAGCTGCCATATAAAACGATCTTCCGATTTTACTTCTTGAGCCTCTAGAGATAGTAATTCTTATCCGATTTTGCTGAAATTTAGCACAGTCATTGTATCTATGACCTCTAACAAACGTGCCAAATATCGTCTAAATCCGTCCATAACCTGATATAGCTCCCATGCAAACTGATCGCCTTTCTACTTCTTAAGTTCCTCTATGGATCAATTCTTTTATTTTTAACGTCCAAGTCAAGTATGGCCCATTATCCTTTGTTTGCCTATGAAGAGATACCGGGCAAAGAACTTGACAAATTCGATCCATGGTGGAGGATACATCAGATTCGGCCCGTCCAAACTTAGCCTTTTACTTGTTTTTAATAAATCTGAACTTTATATAATCAAAAGTGCATCTCGATCTCCCGATCGAGATATATTTAACACCAAAAATGAAAAGCAAATGCAACCACTGTACGATGTTTTTTTGTCAATGCCTTAATGCTCCATTACAAGCATCTACAGCCGTTATAATGGATAATGGAGATTCTTTATCAACACGAACTCGCAGCTTTTTGTGGCTTTTTTTTTTGTTGTTATTGCAAAAATCTCGGTAGTATTCAGTGCCAAAGGAAAAACTTTTCAAAGTGTAGTCGAGCAGAAAGCGAGTGTGTTATGAACTTTCTCCTCGTGGCTTAGCTCATTTGTACCTAGGTTTTTTGTTGGTTGTTGCTGTTGCTGTTGCTGTAAGTGATATTTGCACAAAGGTGCAAGAGCCATGAATAGAGCCAAAGGAATACCTCAGTCCTCCGCCCTTGCTTTCAGGCCAGCCATCCATCCATTGCACTAAACTATGATAAAAGTTTTGGCCATTTAAATTAGAATGAGGTTACCAGTTTTCATTTGCAATTGAAAATTCTGCTTAAAGTGGTTGCATACTAAAAGTCAAGTACCGCATCATCTATCGGAAAATATGGAGAAGAGCAATAAAACACGTGTCTACTTAGTCAGCACAAAATGACACACTTTTTAGGGATGAAAGTGAACGGAAAATAGTTGCCTCAACTACTTAAGGATGGTGTTGGTGGTGATGACGAAGATGAAAGAAAATGATTTAATGAAGCATCATCGTGGTATATTGAAACAAGAAGCAAGAAAAGTTGAGCCAAGATCGGCCAGGCCAATTCAAGGAAAGATACCACCATGGATTCTATTAAAAATTTACTCAAATTAACATAGTTTTAATGCATATTTTATATACAAAATTTCTAAAATCAAGCAAAAATTAAAGTTTCTAAAGGCCGGAGAGGACTAATCGGGAGATCGATTTATTGGGGAGCAATATCAGATTAAAGGTCGAGTTATAGGCTGATTTAGACCTAGCCTGACGAAGTAGTTGGGAGTCATAACAAAACACTCCCTCCAATATTTCAGGCGAATCAGATAGCAATTGGGATTTCCAGAGATTCAAAACTTCAAATCGGGAGATCGGTTTATATGGGAGCTATATCATGTTATTTGTAGTGTTATCGATATGGTTTTTAAGTTAATAAGTATACCCTGAGTGAAATCAAGGAGGAGGCCACCAGGTGCGCTACACAGGTTAGCATGCCCGCCTATGACGCTAAACGCCTGGGTTCGATTCCTAGCGAGACTATCAGAAAAAATATTCAGCGGTGGTTTTTCCCCTCCTAATGCTGGCGACATTTGTGAGGTACTTTGCCATGTAAAACATCTTTCCAAAGAGGTGTCGCACTGCGGCACGTCGTTCGAACTCGGCTATAAAAAGGAGGCCCCTTATTATTGAGCTTAAACTTGAAAAGGAAATAGGTACCGTTGTCATTTACAAGGATGAGAGATTGCCAATACAGTAAATTAAAGTATTCACTACCGAATTGTTGGCATCAACTAAAACAAGTAAAAGCTTTCTAAGTTCGGCCGGGCCGAATCTTATATACCCTCCACAATGCATCGCATATGTCAAGTTTTTAGAATGACTTTTTATACCCACCATGACTTTTTATACCCACCACCGAAGGATGGGGATATATTCATTTTGTCATTCCGTTTGCAATACATCGAAATATCCATTTCCGACCCTATTAAGTATATATACCCTTGATCAGCGTAAAAATCTAAGACGATCTGGACATGTCCGTCCGTCTGTCTGTTGAAATCACGCTACAGTCTTTAAAAATAAAGATATATGGCTGAAACTTTGCACGGATTCTTTTTTTTGTTATTTTCAGATTTTGCTGAAATTTGGAACGGTGAGTTGTGTTAGGCCACTTAACATCCCTCTTTTATTTGGCCCAGATCGGTTCAGATTTGGATATAGCTGCCATATAGACCGATGTGCTGATTTAGAATCTTAGGCAAATAAAAGCCACATTTATTATCCGATTTTGCTGAAATTTGGGACAGTGAGTTGTATTAGGCCACTCAACATCCCTCTTCAATTTTGCCAAGATCGGTTCTGATTTGGATATAGCTGTCATAAAGACCGATGTGCTGATTTAGGCTCTTAGGCCCATAAAAGCCACATTTATTATCCGATTTTGCTGAAATTTGGGATCGTGAGTTGTGTTAGGCCACTCAATCTCCTTATTCAATTTGGCTCAGATCGGTTCAGATTTGGATGTAGCTGACATATGGACCGATCTCTCGATTTAAGGTCTTACGCCCATAAAAGCCGCATTCATTGTCCGATGTCGCCGAAATTCAGGACAGTGAGTTGTGTTAGGTCCTTCGACATCCTTCTTCAATTTGGCCCAGATCGGTTCAGATTTGGATATAGCTGTCATATAGACCGATCCCTCGATTTAAGGCTGTGGGCCCATAAAAGGATCATTTATTGTCCGATGAAGACGAAATTTACGACAATGAGTTAAGTTAAGTCCCTACACATACTTCTGCAATCAGGCACAGATCGGTGCAGATTTGGATGTAGCTGCCATATAGACCGATCCTCCGATTTAGGGCCTTAGGCCCACAAAAGCCACATTTATTATCCGATTTTAATGAAATTTGGTATAGTGAGTTATGTTACGCCAGTCGACATTCTTCGTCAATTTGGTCCTGATCGGTCCAGATTTTGGGTATAGCTGCCACATAGACCGATTTCTAGATTTAAGATTTTGGGCCCCTAAAAGGCGCATTTATTGTCCGATGTCGCCGAAATTTGGGACAGTGAGTTATGTTAAGCCCCTTGACATATTTCTGCAATGTGGCACTGATCGGTCCAGATTTGAATATATCTGCCATATAGACCGATCTCTCGGTTTTAGTTTTTGGGGTCAATAAAAGGTGCATTTATTGTCCGATGTCGTCGAAATTTGGGACAGATTTAAGGTTTTGGGCCCCTAAAAGGCGCATTTATTGTCCGATGTCGCCGAAATTTGGAACAGTGAGTTAAGCTAAGCCCCTTGACATACTTCTGCAATATGGCACTGATCGGTCGAGATTTGGATATAGCTGCCATATAGACCGATCTCTCGGTTTTAGGTTTTGGGGCCATAAAAGGCGCATTTACTGTCCAATGTCGGTGAAATTGGAGACAATGAGTTTAGTTAGGCTTTTCGATGTCCTTCTTCAATTTGGCCCAGATCGGTCCAGATTTGGATATAGCTGTCATATAGACCGATCTCTCGGTTTTAGGTTTTGGGGCCATAAAAGTCGCATTTACTGTCCAATGTCAGTGAAATTGGAGACAGTGAGTTTAGTTAGGCTCTTCGATGTCCTTCTTCAATTTGGCCCAGATCGGTCCAGATTTGGATATAGCTGCCATATAGACCGATCTCTCGATTTTAGGTTTTGGGCCCATAAAATGCGCATTTACTGTCCAACATCGGTGAAATTGGAGACAGTGAATTTAGTTAGGCTCTTCGATGTCCTTCTTCAATTTGGCCCAGATCGGTCCTGATTTGGATATAGCTGCCATATAGACCGATTCCTCGATTTAAGCCTTTGGGCCCATAAAAGGCGCATTATTTGTCCGACGACGACGAAATTTACGACAGTGAGTAAAGTTAAGCCCCTCGACATACTTCTGCAATAAGGCACAGATCGGTGCAGATTTTGATATAGCTGCCATATAGACCGATCTCTCGATTTGAGGTTTTGGGCCAATAAAAAGAGCATTTATTGTCCGATGTAGCCGAAATTTTGGATAGTGAGTTGTGTTAGGCTTTTCGAAGTTTTTCTGCAACTTGGCCCAAAACGGTCTAGATTTTTATATAGCTGCAGTATAGACCGATATCTCGAATTAAAATCTTGGCCACATAAAATAATATTTACAATATTTCTCTAAATCGGACGAACATTTATATGAGAGCTATACCTAAATCCGAACCGATTTCAAGCAAACTCCTCAGTCGTCGAGGAAAGCGTTTTGCAAAATATTGGCAAGATTGGTCAATAAATGTGCTTGCAGTTGCTCTAGGAGAGAAAATCCAGCGGTATATATATATAAGAGCTATATCTAAATCTGAACCGATTTCCATGATTCAATTAATTCACCAGTATTGTCGAGAGTCGTACAAAAATCCTTCCTGCCAAATTTCGAGATAATCGGTTAAAAAATTATCTTTTTATTGCATTATTACTGAAAATCGGAAGAATATATTTATGGGAGCTATATCCAGATCTGAACCGATTTTTCCAATTTCAATAGGCTTCGTCTCTTGGCCGTAAAACAGGCCTGTACCAAATTTGAAGACCATCGGATGAAAACTACGACCTGTACTTTGTACACAAATTAACATGGACAGACGGACAGACAGACGGACGGACGGACGGACAGACGGACATAGCTAAATCGAATCAGAAAGTGTTTCTGAGTCGATCGGTATACTTATCAATGGCTCCTTTTCTCTTTCTTCTGGGTGTTACAAACAAATGCACTAAGTTATAATACCCTATACCACAGTAGTGGTGTAGGGTATAATGAGACTGAACCTCTCCAAATTCATTTACTTTCCCATTTGGCCCATATTTTGAAAATTTAACTGAAGTCCTTCGAAAGGTTGGTACCTTTGTGGGTTTCACTCTCTTACATTTGGTCAATAGTTGGCATTTTTTTTTTTTGTAAAGTTGTTTCCATCGTTTGATTTAATATTTAGCATTTCCTTTTTACTTTGTGTGACTGAGAATTGATACAATTTTTGTTAAACCAAATCAGAACAGGAAATTACATCGTTTTAAATGATCAGATATTTTAAAATTCGCTTTCTCTTCGGATGTCTGCTTAAAATGTCAACATACCCCAATCCTTTTGCCATCGCCAAGCTTGACCCAATGGAGGTTCTTTTTACTGCCTTGCCCTCAAATATTTAGCTGTCTGATCCCTTTAAATCCCCAGCGTATCTTTTTATTGTACTGTGAGCAAGCATAAATACACACACACACACATACACATATCTCAACATCGAACAACTGTTAAGGGCAAATCTTTGTGAAAACAAAGAGACTTGGCCATGTTTGTTTTTGGCTTTACTGTGTTAGTTTCCCGTCGAAAGGCGCCTCAAAAACGAACCAATGACTTAGTGAGTGAGTGAATGAATGAAGGGCAACTTTTGTCATCTAACCGAGCACTTGTATCCATCCTTTCATGTCGTATGTTTACTCAAGAGTTTGACATTAGGAATTTTAGTTAAAGCTCAAAGTAATGCAATGAAATACGTTGGGTGCTTGCTGTTCGTTTTGTGCTCTTGCCAGTGACTGAATGACTGAATGAATGAATGGTTGTTTGGCTTTCTTTTAATGGCTTTTTAGGATTTATTTCGCAGGGTTAAGTAAATACTGTTTATTGCAGGCAGTGCATATACCTACAACCTGACATACAACAAAAGTCCATCATTTATAGATTATTTTTTGGAAAGGAAAAATCTTTAAGATTTACAATCACCTAAGAAGTACACACAAACATTATTTTATTCGCTATAAATTATTTGTGTGTTTATTTATTTTCTTTTATTTTTTTCAATTTACTTTATAATAATTGAAAAAATAGTACTTGTAGTTACAGGAGAGAGTGTCAGGAGTCTATGGAGTCTATGGATTGGTTCAAAAGTTAAAAGAAAGTTTAATCCATTCTAATACCCCAGGAGATATTTCCCGGGAAACTCTTTAACGAGTAACTGGTGCCCATAAAGGTTGTCAATGATTTTGATCCATTGGTGTGATCCATTCTCGTAGCATGAACAATAAGAGTTGACGTGACGAGTTCCCGACTTGAGGACCCCATGTCGACTTGGTCCTTCAAGCCACAAGATGGTCATTGTGGAAGCTGGTGGTATATTCAGTACAGCCTACTGGACACAATGCTGGTTAATTTTATGCCCTCGTACAGGTGGAGCAGCAGCGACATAATGTTTGTGCGGACCAGAAGTTTATAGAATTTTTACGTTGGACAATCGAAAACGTCAAGTCCCCTGGCCAGAGGCGAAACTCAGGATTTTGTTGATGGCTGAACTGCTTGTTCGTATAGTGGCAACGGCATGGATCCCGACTGAGGGAATCGAGTCGGACCTGGTGAGGTTACTGGCGAATCGAATTTACCTGGATGACACTGATGTCCCTCGCAACACAGTGCCGTATCACTGTCCGTAGTTGAGGACATGATAACTCAGGGGAAGATTTTCTGGGCCTTGAATTCCGTTTGACCCTACAAGTCAAGGTGACTGGTTTGCGCAGTGTCTGCTATAAAGGGCAGGACCGGTTGTCATACGACTCCCGGAAGGAGGTTAGGTTGGTTTTTATCCCGAAAGCGGATAAACCGAGCCATTCTCTACTGAAGGACCACAGCCCAATCAGTATCTCATCCTTCAATTTGAAGACTAGAGAGACTAATTGACATATTAGGGACCTTCTGGATTCTTCACTTGTATGCTGCTATCAGCATGTATACACTAGGGGTCGGTCGGTTGACAGTGCCCTTCATGATGTGGTGGGCTACATTGATAGGAATTTGGCTGTAGGCGAATTCACTTTGGCGGCATTCTTGGACATAACATTTGATGTCTATACATGGCACTCTGGTAGGCATGAACGTCCCCCTCTTTTGTTAAATTGGGTTAATATGAAGCTGTAAGGACGAATTATCAACTCATGACTGGCAGAAGGCTCGATAAGGGACATTGCGGCAAGGGGAAATCCGCAAGAAGGGGTTTATTTCCTCTATTGTGGCTTCTGGTAATAAAGGGATAAAGGGAGTTCTTTTAAAAGGGAGAAGGTGTTTGCCTACGCGGACAATGCCCGTGGGGGCCGTTTCCTCCCTACTATTACGGACTTCGAGCAGGCAGCTTTGAGGAAGCTGGCCGGATTGGAGAGGGCTAATAGATTTGGCATTAATTCCAAAAGACTGAACTGGTCCCTTTTACAAGGACTTGAATTCGCAAGGAGGGGTTTATTTTCTCCAAAGTGGCTTATGGTAATAAAGGGATTTTGAGTTCTTTTAAAATGGAGAAGGTTTTTGTCTACGCGGACAACCCCGTCACCATGGTGAGTGCACCTTTCCTCCCTACTATTACGGACTTCGAGCAGACAGCTTTGAGGAAGCTGGCCGAATTGGAGAGGGCTAACAAATTGGGCATAAATTCCGAAAGACTGAACTGGTCCCCTCTACCAGGACTACTCCTGGTGATGGAAGGGACCTGTTCTGGATGGAGTGGACCTATCGCTCTCTTCAGAGGCTAAGTGCTTGGAAGTCATTCCTCACCAGTGACTTAGTTGTAGAAGAAACATCAAAGAAAGGATCAAAAGGGTAGTGAATGCGCTCTACTCCTGTCGCAATTTAATAGGATGGAATTGCGGGCTTAGGCCGGGGACGGTGCAATGGTTGTAGACGGCTGTCATTCAACCAATTCTTACCTATGGATGTCTGGTTTGACACATGGCTCTGGATAACTGTGTCATTCGCAGGAAGATCAAGTTGGGACAGGCTACCTTGGCAGTGCTGATCTCTGTGGCAAAGAAAAGTGCTCGAGGGAGAGGCTGAATGTCATTCTAGATCTTATGCCTTGCACATATGTATTGGGTATGTGGCAAAAAAGATTGCCATAAGCTTAGAAAGTCTCTTACATGGTGCTCCTCAAACTTAGGGCATTCTTCTGTTCTGCAGGGGGATGATGAGGGGAGTCCTTCCTTGTTGATGGATTAGATGTCGTTTTCCCGAAAAGGAATGTGTGGCCAAAGGCGGCTGCCCGATCAAACTGTCAGGTGGCGCTAAGGGCTCTGGCGTCGGCCGTATGAGGAGGTCGAAACTGGTTAAATGCAATATGCAAGGAGCTTCTTCGAATCGTACAGACGACTGTCAGGCTCTGTTGGGTTCAGGCCATCAAAGTGTGGCGTGGAAGTAGCCGTCCGACTCTCTGGGCGGGAATGGATCGCTGATTCCCGCAGCACTTGCTACGGAATCAGTAAGTTCTTCACTGTGCTAGCTTCTTGGAAGGGTGGACGCCTTTCATGATGAACGCGCTAATAAGATGTGGGCGAGTACTGTAGTTTGTAAGCAGTCAAGAGCCCTGTGGCCATTACAACGTTAGGTTTCTGATGTCGCAATGGGCATGA
Organism: Stomoxys calcitrans; assembly: GCF_963082655.1. Classification (NCBI taxonomy): domain Eukaryota; kingdom Metazoa; phylum Arthropoda; class Insecta; order Diptera; family Muscidae; genus Stomoxys; species Stomoxys calcitrans. The sequence continues at coordinate 114,775,438 of NC_081553.1, forward strand.
CTAGACGTAGATTTCTGCAGGATATGCAATGATATGGAGTAGTTGGAGACGTTCGAGCACCTTAGATAATGGGTGAACAACTTTTTCCGTGCCTCGATTCTATCCAAGAACTTAGTCCTCTTTTCATACTGAAGTTCTGTAGCCGTTGTGTTTTCTTTTCTTGTCTTATGCGTTAGTTCCGTTTGCTTTATTTGCTATCATTCCGTTTGTCACACCTCGAAATATTAATATAAGGCCCCATTAAGTTTACATATACTTGATCGTCATGCCATTTTAAGTCGATCTAGCCATATTCTTCTATCTGTTCGTCTGTCTATCCGTCTATAGAAATCATGTTAATTTTTGAAGGTTTAAAGCTAGGTGCTTGAAATTTTGCCCAAATACTTCTTTTTAGCGAAAGTCTGTTGGGTTTTGAAATGAGCTATATCGGTCCATGTTTTGATATCGCTGCCATATAAACCGAAGTCTGATCTACACTTTTTCAGCTTCTAGAGGCCGCAATTCTTATCTGATTTGACCAAAATTTCGCATATATGATGCATTCTGATTTCCAATAACTGTGCCAAGAGTGGTACAAATCGTTTCGTAAACTGATATAGCTGCCATATAAACCGATCTCGGATCTTGACTTCTACAGCCTGTAGAGGGTGTAAACACTACTCGGTTTTTTACTTTCAACATATAAAATAAGTGTGACTTTTATAGGCTCAAGGCCCTATATCGGCAGATTGGTCTCTGTGGGAGCTATATGTATATATGGTCCGATATGGGTTATATTCTGGTCGAATATCGACGGGTCTAATAAAAAACTGTCCCAAATTTCAGATAAATCGGGTAATAGATGCGCTACTTATGGGCTTAAGAACCTAAATCGGACTATAAGACAACTATAGATTAATATGGCCCGTTATTGGCCATATTTAAACCGAATATCAGAAGCTCCAGTATAACTTACCATTCTAATTTTCAGTGGAAACGCAAAAAAGGTGCAGCTTCTATGGGCTTAAGACCCAAAATCGTCAGGTCGCTCTAGGTGGGAGTTACATCCAAATATGTTCCGATCAGGACCACATTTGGTTCAGATATCGGTGAGACTATTGAAACCCACTGTCGTCAATTTCAGCGAAATCGGGCGGATGGGTCTACATGACGCATATGTTAATATGACGCGATATGGACCATATTGGGTTCGGATATCCATCGGCCTAATAAAGATTGCTGTTTCGAATTTCAGCGAAACCGGGCAATAAATGCGCCTGTAATGGGCTTAAGACCCTAAATCGGAATATCGGTCTATGTGGCAACTAAAGGTATATGTATATGACCCGATAAACACCATATTCCGGTTGGAAGTCGGGGCAGCAAGTATAAAAAATGCGAAATTCAAATGCGTCTCGTCTCGAAAGAGAAACAAACAAAAATTGTAAAATTTAATGATCTTCGCCCTTACTGGCAAAAAACAACGTGAAAAATCAAAATAAATTTAATTGAAGGCCCGGTTTATATAAGAGCTATATGAGGTTGTAGACTGATTTGGACTTAACCTGGCATAATTGTTGAAAGTCTTAACAAAACACTACATGCTTAATTTCAGCCAAATCCGACAGAAATGGCGGCTTATAAGGACTCAAGATGTTAAATCGGCAGATCGGTTTATATGGGAGCTATATCATGGTATCAACCGATTAAGACCGTACTTGGCACAGTTTTTGAAAGTTTATAACATCAAATGCAAAATTTCATCCAAATCGGAAAAAAATTGCGGCTTCCCGGGGCTCAAGAAATCAAATGGGGAGATCGGTTTATATGGGAGCTATGACTAACTCTGAACCGGTATAGCTTATTTGCAATCTCCAATGACCTACATCTATATTAAGTATATGTGTAAAATTTTAAGCAGCTAGGTTTACGCGTTGGACTTCTATTGTGATTTCGACAGACGCACGGACGGCCATGGCTAAATCAACTCAGAATGTCGAGATGATCAAAATATATATTCTTTATCCCAATTGATCTTTATGTGTCTACAATTTAAATTTGGATATAGTGTGTACTTCATTCTTAAAATACTTTATTTCAGCCCGATATTCTGATGATATCTTATTTAGTGGGGTGGTCCCCCAGACACTTGGCCCTGAAAAAATATCAGCATCGTGCTCTTCTCTCAAATACCATTTATTTAAACCCCCTATTGCCATTGGTTTTGAGGGGAGTTTACAGGATGAGGCATCGCCCAAACACATGGCCCCAAAAATAGGTTATCAAATTCGTTTTCTAATCTCAAATACTTTTCATTTGAGCCACATGTTGGCATGGTTGAAAAATTTTTTCCCTTTGGTGGTGTTTTGGGAAAGGGATGATGCCCTAAATACATGGTCCAACATTTGTATATCAAATTCGTATTCTACTCCCAAATACCATTATTTGAGCCCCATATTGATATGGTCACTAAAAAATTGCTGTTTGTGGAGTATTTTGGGAAAGGGGTAGACCCCCAGAAAATAGGTCCCGAAAATGGGTATCAATTCTTGCTCTACCGCCACTACCTTTCATTTATGCCCCACATTGTCATGGTCAGTAAATATGCCCGATTTAGGGGTGTTTTGGGGAGTGGGGTGGTCCCCCAAATTCTAAGCCCTGAAAATATATCAGCAACGTGCTCTATTCTCATATATTTATATATATCATTTATTTGAACCCCATATTGCCATTGGCCTCAAAATGGGATATCAAATTCGTTTTCTAATTATTATTATTGCAAAAGTCAGCAAATATGTCCGGTTTGGGGTATTGGACCTAAAAACTATAAAACTCTCTTTAAGACCCAATTTGTCTTGGTGAGCAAACTCGTCCTATTTGGGGGTAGTTATGGTGGTGGGACGTCTTCGAGACAGTTGGCCCCTAATGTTGATATTAGATACGCGGTCTACTCCCAAATGCCTTTCATTTGAACCCCATATTTCCATAGTCGGCAAACATGACCGGCTTGTGGGGTTTTTTGGGGGATGGGCGGCCACTCAGTGAGGCCTTGAAAATATATATCGGATTCGTGTTTTACTCTAAAACCCCTCTTATTTGAGCGTCATATTCCAATAGTCAGCAAATACTTCCTATTTGGGTGGTGTTGTGGGAGTGGGGCGGTCCCATAGACACTTTTCCCGAATATTGATATCAAATTCGTGCTTTACTCCCAAAGACTTTTCATTTGAGCCCCATATTGCTATGGTCGTAAATTTGTCCCCTTTGGGGATTTTTTGGTGAGAGGAGGCCCCCCAAACTCTTGGTCCCATATTTGGATATCAGATTCGTATTCTGCATTCAAATACCTTTTATTTAAGCCCCATATTCCCATGGTCAGTAAATAAGTCCTGTTTGGGTGGGTGTTTTGGGAAAGGGGTGGACCCCCAGAAACGTGGTCCCAAATTTGAATATAAGATTCGTATTTTACTCGCAAATACCTTTCATTTGAGTCACATATTTCCATGGTCTGAAAATATGTCCGGTTTAGGGGTGTTTTGGGGCTTGGGGTGGTCCCCCTAACACTTGGTCCGAAAATTGGATATCAGATACGTTTTCTTATCCCAAATACCTTTCATTTGAGTCCAATACTGTCGTCATTGGTCTAAATATATGTTTGGTAGGTTTTAAGGTGGGGCAGCCCCCCTAGGTACACCATCCGAAATTTGGATACCAAATTTTTAATATTAGGGCACTATATGAGAGCACACAAAATTTCGCTAAAATCGCACCACACATCTCTGAGATCTGGCATTTCTGAAAATTAGGGTAAGGGGGAAGGTCCGCCCCCTTCAAATATCAAAAAATGTAGTACCCTTTTTTTACCACGGGGTCATTATGCACCATCTGTGAAAATTTCAAGAAAATCGGTTCAGCCGTTTCTGAGTCTATAAGGAACACACAAACAAACAAACCTACAAACCTATATTGAAGCAATATCAATACACAAACCGAGTTATACCAATTTCAATAAAGTCAGTTGGAAGTCATGAGAGTAATCCTTGTACAAAAATGTAGCCTAATCGCTTTTGTTCAATTTTGCAAAAAATTGAGCTTTGCGGAAAGCATTGATAGGAAAAATATCAGTCGATATACAGACAAAAATAAAATAACGATATTATCGTTACTTAGCCAGCTCTACTCCCGATTTAGTTCTCGCTCCGAGTCTAAAATGTTTATTTTTCATCATTAAATATTTTCTGCACTTATTCTTGGTGACAATTTAACAAGGGCCAAAATAAGACCACCGTATGACACTGATTGCCACCTATGACGCTGATCGCCAGGGTTCGAATTCTGGCGAGACCAACAGAAAAAATTTTCAGCTGTGGTTTTCCCCCCACCTAATGCTGGCAACATTTGTGAGGTACTATGCCATATAAAACTTTTCCTCAAAGAGGTGTCGCACTGCGGCTCGCCGTTCGGACTCGGTTATAAAAAGGAGGCCCCTTCTCATTGACCTTAAAACTTAAATCGGACTGCACTCATTGATATGTGAGAAGTTTGCCCCTGTTCCTTAGAGGAATGTTCATGGGTACAATTAGCAATTTGCAAAATAAGTGTAATCTAACACGTGTTGCTAAAGCTTTGAAAATGGAATAATGGCATATGTTGCCTTCTTTTGTATGCATGCACAACTTTAAGCTTAAAAATATTCCATGTAATAGCCTTACAATTTCCATCTACTGCCTAAAGACGATAATATTCTTATTTCGCATAAAACTGAATCTTCGCGTAGGTGTGAAAGTATTGAAACTTCTTACAATACATACTTCTTACATATACAATTACAATAGATACATTTGTAATGAATATAAAATTCGTATGTATTTAATTTCCAAACTCTTTAGACCTTGTTAATGGCATAATATTTGCATTCTAAGAATTTAATAAAGTTTCCCAGGGATACATCATCAAAGGAAGAATTAAAAATTATGTCAAATTGAGATTTAAGAGTCAAAAATGTTCGCAGAAAGAAGGTTTTCGCCGAACTTGCTCATTAATAAGCAATAAAAGCCATGTACATACACTTATACATGAGCAACAAAAAATCTTTTAAGACTATTAGATGTTTACCTTTTTTTCCATAAACACAATGGACCTTAGGTGCCTCAAGTGTTCTCTCAGGAAATAGGTCAGAAATATCTGCCAATCTATCTATTGTAGGTCTCAAATCGCCACCTCAATTATCTGGCTATGGTATGTCCTGTTCCTCTCTCCTGTCCGCTTTTCCATCGCCTTTTCCCCACAGGCATATTGGCTGCCTCACGCCTAATGGACATCTTGAAATGTCTTCAACGCCCTACTAGGTCTGGTTCTCATTGCCCAACCCATGTTAGGATAACAGGAACTTGTTGTAATGTACTTAAGTTACACTACTTCTCCTCAAAATAATCTAGAAATAAGCTTACAAGTATTCCATGTAGTAACCTTATACTTTCCATCTATTGCCCAAAGATGATTATATTTTTATTTCGAATAAAACTGTAACTTCACATAAGTGTGAAAGTATTGACACTTCTTTGATAAAATTGAACAGGGTATCAAAATATTAAAATAGATAAATATGTTGTGAATATATAGAATACGTACATATGTATTTAAATTCTCTTGAAAACTCTTAAGGGATTGTTAATGTCATAATATTCTCGTTCTTAGAATTCAATAAAAATTCCCAGCGAGACATCAAAGGGTAAAAGAATTCGAAAATATGTCAATTTGAGTTCTTAAGAGTCAAAATTATTCGCAGAAAGATTCTTTTCCCCGAACTTGCTCATTAACAAGCAATAATACACGCACACACACACACACACACACACTCTCTCTCACACTCATTGAACCCAAAAAAGACAAAAACCTTTAAGGCTATTACTTTATATGCTGCTATTTAATTTCATCGAATGCTGTACGGAAATCTGAGATGTAACTGCACGAGTAGCTTGTAAATATTTTCTTACTTTGTTAAAAGACTCCTTCAATAAGAATTTATGGGAAAATATGCTTCGTTCTCATTTGAGTTGTACGGTACAGGTGAAATTACCAAACATTTTACAAATAGTTTTACAAATGCTTATGAAATTCCACTCAGCTTTGTGAAGGTGCATGTTATTGCTATGTTCCTTATCCTACCTTATCTTTGCTTGCAGTGTACACAGCAGGACACTCACCCTGCCTGTCTGCCTGCTGTCCTGCACTAAAGTTTGTTGAATTAAAATTTTAAATACTTGTCAATACCAGGACCAGAGATAAAAGTATGACCAACACCCATCTTAGAAACGCCTCAGACGCCCACTACGCACCTAAGTATGCTTCCGTTTCAATCCAGGGAAGGAATAGAAAAGTGCTGGCATCATAAGGCCTTATAATGAGCGATTTTTTTACCCACCACCGAAGGATGGTGGTATATTAATTTTGTCATTCCGTTTGCAACACCTCGAAATATCCATTTCCGACCCTATAAAATATATATATTCTGGATCAGCGTAAAAATCTAAGACGATCTTGCTTGTCCGTCCGTCTTTCCGTCTGTCTGTTCAAATCACGCTACACTCTTTAAAAATGGAGATATTGAGCTGAAACTTTGCCCAGATTCTTTTTTTTTGTCCATAAGCTGGTTAAGTTCGAAGATGGGCTTTATCGGATTATATCCAGATACTAGCTGACCCAGGCCCGCTCCGCTGCACCTTCTTTTACTTTATATGGAACAAAAGTTTCCTAGGAATATTTATTTTCGGAAATTAAAGATCTTTTAGTGAAATACCATGCTACGAAAATAGTATATCGCTTGACTAACAGTTTAACAATATAAGTGCCTTTATGTGAATCCCATATGACCTTTATTGGTCAACGAATTTAAGTTTGGATGTAAAGTTCCCATTCTTTAATGGAGTACCCATTCTTTAAATACTTTATTTCAGCCCTCTCATGATATCTGATTTAGGGGTGTTTTCGAGGGTGAGGTGGTCTCCCAGGCACTTGGCCCTGAAAAAATATCAGCATCGTGCTCTTCTTTCAAAAACCATTTATTTAAACCCCATATTGCCATTGGTTTAGGAGAGTTTACACGATGAGGCGTCCCCCAAACACATGGCCCAAAATAGGTTATCAAATTCGTTTTCTAATCTTAAATACTACATATTGGCATGGCCGAAAAAATTTTTTCCCTTTGGAGGTGTTTTGAGAAAGGGGTGATGCCCTAAATATATGGTCCTACATTTGGATATAAAATTCGTATTCTACTCCCAAATACCTTTATTTGAGCCCCATATTGCGATGGTCAGTAAAAAATTGTTGTTTGGGGGGTATTTTGGGAAAGGGGTAGACCCCCAGAAAATTGGTTCCGAAAATGGGTATCAATTCTTACTCTACCCTTAATACTTTTCATTTAGGCCCGCATTGCCATGGTCGGTAAATATGCCCGATTTAGGGGTGTTTTGGGGATTGGGGTGGTCGCCCAAACACTAAGCCCTGAAAATATATCAGCAATGTTCTCTATTCTCATATATCTATATATCATTTATTTGAACCCCATATTGCCATTGCCCTTAAAATTGGATATCAAATTCGTTTTCTAATCTCATTAAAACTCCTTATTGCAAAAGTCAGCAAATATGTCCGGTTTGGGGTATTGCCCCTAAAAACTATGAATATTTAATTCCACTCCCTTTACGACCCAAGTTGTCTTGGTGAACAAATACGTCCTATTTGGGGATTGTTGTGGTGGTTTGACGTCCCCTAGACAGTTGGTCCCTAATGTTGATATCAGATACGTGGTCTACTCCCAAATACCTTTAATTTGAGCCCAATATTTCCATAGCCGGCTAACATGACCTGCTTGTGGGATGTTTTGGGGGATGGGCGGCCACTCAGTGTGTTGGCCTAGAAAATATACATCTGATTCGTGTTCCACTCTAAAAACCCTCGTATTTGAGCCTCATGTTGCAAAAGTCAGCAAATACTTACTATTTGGGTGGTGTTGTGGGAGTGGGGTGGCCCCATAGACACTTTTCCCAAATATTGATATCAGATTCGTGATTTACTCCTAAAGACCTTTCATTTGAGCCCCATATTGCTATGGTCGTAAATGTGTCCCCTTTGGGGGAGGTTTTTGAGGAGAAGCGGCCCCCTCTCCCCAACAACCTCATATTTGGATATCAGATTCTAATTCTACACTCAAATACCTTTTATTTAAAGCCCATATTCCCATGGTCAGTAAATAAGTCCGGTTTAGGGGATGTTTTGGGGAAGGGGTGGACCCCCAGAGAAGTGGTTCCACATTTGGATATCAGATTCGTAAACTACTCACAAATACCTTTCATTTGAGTCCCATATTGCCATGGTCGGTAAATATGTCCAATTTAGGGGTGTTTTGGGGGTTGGGGTGGTCCCCCTAGTACTTGGTACGTTTTCTTATCCTAAATACCTTTCATTTGAGTCCCATATTGTCGTGATTGGTCTAAATATATGTTTGGTAGGTTTTAGGGTGGGCGGCCCCCCTAGGTACCCCATCCGAAATTTGGACATCAAATTTTCGATTTTAGGGTACTATATGAGAGCACACAAAATTTCGCTTAAATCGCATCACCCATCTCCGAGATCTGGCGTTTCTGAAAATTAGGGTAAGGGGGAGGGTCCGCCCCCCCTTCATATATCAAAAAATGTAGTACCCTATTTTCACCACTGGGTCATTATGCACCATCTGCGAAAATTTCAAGAAAATCGGTTCAGCCGTTTCTGAGTCTATAAGGAACACACAAACATACAAACAAACAAACAAACACAAATTGATTTTTATATATAAGATTTTGGTGAAATTTGAGACAGCGAGTTTTTTTAGGCCCCTCGATATCTTTCTTCAATTTGGCCTTGATTGGTTCAGATTTAGATATAGCTGCCATATAGACCGATCTCTCGATTTAAAGTTTTGGCCCCAGAAAAGGCGCATTTATTGTCCGATTTCGACGAAATTTGGAACAGGGTGTTATGTTAGGCTCTTCGACATCCCTATTCAATTTGGCCTAGATCGGTTCAAATTTGGATATAGCTGCCATATATCCCTCGATATAATGTTTTGGGTCCATTAAAGGCGCATTTATTGTCCGATTTCGCCTCTCTGGATTTGGCCCAGATTTGGATATAGCTGCCATATAGACCACAAGGCGCATTTATTGTCCGATGCCAAAATTTGGAACAGCTGTTAGGCCCTGCGACAGCCGTTTTTAACTTGGGCCATATCGGTTCAGATTTGAATAGAGCTGCCATATATACCGATCTCTCGATTTAAAGTCCCATGGTCCCATAAAGGGCACATTTATAATCTGATTTCGCTGAAATCGTGTCGTATATGGTCCAGATCGGTCTATATTTAGATTTTGGCTACGAAAAACCAATATTTTTTTCTACAAAATTAAACATTGACTTGTGCTTATTAGGCCTCTTAATCTCAGTGTCAAATTTGGTCCAAATCGGACCATATTTCGATAAAACTGCTATGGGATATAAAGTATGCAATTTTCACCGGATTTTGATGAAAGGTGGTTTACATATATACCCGACGTGGTGGGTATCCAAAGTTCGTCCCGGCCGAACTTAACGCCTTTTTACTTGTTTAAAGATCGTATATGCTCAAATAATAAATCCTGATAAATATATAAAAATAATTTTAGTTGAAAGTTCTGCATAATTCCGGAAAAAAGAAAGCGAGTTTCCAATATTTGAGCAAATGATGACAACGTTGTTGGTACAATGGAAATTCAGGCCTTGTTGGTAGCCAAGCCAGGCCTTACATATGGCATAATAACGACCGAAAACCGCCTCTGCCATCCCTACATTAAGATATAAACGACAATGGCAATGATGATGGTGATTGTGACGACGTCGACGAAAACGACAACAGCTACAAACTATTATGAAGCAAACTTAATTTGAAAGTCCAGCGACCAGCCACCGACCAGGAGGAGCAAAACAAAAAAAAAATTCAATCTTCAGTCTACCATTTGCTGGGGATCAACCTTTTTCGGTAGAAAATAAAGTAAAATTAAAAACAATGTTTGCCAAAACTGAAATGTACGATGGCGAGAAGGAGGAGGTTAACAATGGCTAGGGTAAGAATGGGACGAGATGGCTGGCTGGCTGGCTGAAGAAATGCCGCCTTTAAAAATTAAATCAGTAGAACTAAAGGACATCTCGTAGAGCTTTGCACAAAAATGCCATACAAACGACAACGAACGCACAAAGGACATTAAAGCCTGTGTACATATACACCGGGTATAAAAACGAGAGAAAAACGATTTTTTATCGTTTGCTTTTAATTTTTTTGTTTAAGGCATCGCTGACTGCCGCAGCTCTTGCAGCTACTGGCGATGCTGCTGCTGATGCTGCTTTCACCGGTTACCGCCAAACGGACGTACGAAATTTACGTCTGTGGCGTTTTAAAGTTAAGTGTTTGACTGCAGGGCAAACAAAAAGGCTGACAAAAAAGGCAGTCGTCCTGTCCTGCCCAACAGGCTTAAGCATTTGTAGACATTTAAACTAAATTGGTACTTTCGTTGTAAGGCAGCGCGGGTTTTGAGCTTAGTGTTGGTCTTTCTCCACGCTCTCAATGGGTAGGAGGAGTAGGAAATTTGTTGGAAATTAAAAAGGAAGAATGTGGCGGCCACGCGGATGGAGGACAACCATTCAATTTCGGTGCGTTCCTTTTCTCGGCGCTTCAAATTGAATTAAAGTGTGTTTTAAATATGCTCCATGGTGCCATTATGGCTACATTGACTAATAACAGTTGAGCCTTTGTGCCGGGTATATGACATTGAAAATGCCTGTGTTTTCTTTGTTTTTTTTTTTTATTGAATATACTACACGCTCAAAATTCTACCAGGTGTATGCTGATTTTTGTGTTAAGCAGCACTAACTCTAGTGGCCTCATTTGCCAAAACTCAAATTGTTTTGTACTTTATTTTATGGAAAATTTATGCTTGCAATGACATTGTGTATCTTTAAATTTTATAAATATTTTTGGGAATTTCATCGAAAATGACAAGAAAAATGGGTTGTGCGTAAGCCCCTTGATGTCAAATCGAAAAATTCGCGCACATGATGAAAAGGGCATCATTTGTGGCCAAATGTAGAAGTGAATAATATACAGCAAATACAAACTTGCTAAGTTTGGACGGGCCAAATCTTAGGTTAGTTTGAAATAGAGGGTGCGGAGGCCACCGTAGCGCAGAGGTTAGCATGTCCGCCTACGAAGCTGAACGCCTCGATTCGAATTCTGGCGAGACCATCAGAAAAAATATTCAGCGGTGGTTTTCCCCTCCTAATGCTGGCAACATTTGTGAGGTACTGTGTCATGTAAAACTTCTCTTCAAAGAGGTGTCGCACTGCGGCACGCCGTTCGGACTCGGCTATAAAATGAGCTTTAACTTGAATCGGAATGCACTTATTGATATGTGAGAATTTCCCCCTGTTCCTTGGTTTAATGTTCATGGGCAAAATTTGCATTTGGATATTAATACGCCCCATACCACTATGGACATAAGTTCGGCCGGGCCGAATCTTCCATCCCTCCACCATGGATCGCAATTGTCGAGCTCTTGCTCTCTTTTTAAGCAAACAAAGGATAAAAGAAAAGAATTGCTATGTTATTGGAACAATATCAAGTTATGGTTAATTTCGGACCATAATTGAACTGAATATAGGAGACCATAGTAGAAGTCATTGTGTAAAATTTCAGCCAAATCTAGTTCTTCAGCACTTTAGGGGCTGAAGAAGTAAAATAGAGAGATCGGTTTATAGGGGAGCTGCATTAGGCTATAAACCGACTCATATTATTTTCGACACATATGCTAAAGGTCATGAGAGAAGCCGTTGTACAAAATTTCAGCTAAATCGGATAGTAATTGCGCCCTCTAGTGGCTCTAGAAGTCAAGACCCCAGATCGGTTTATATGGCAGCTATATCAAGTTATGGACCGATTTGAACTATTCTTAGCATAGTTGTTAAAAGTCGTAACAAAACAGCTCATGCAAAATTTCAGCCAAATCGGGTAATAGCTGCGTCCTCTAGTGGCTCAAGAAGTCAAGACCCCAGATAGGTTTATATGACAGCTATATCAGGTAATGGACCGATTTGGACTATTCTTAGCACAGTTATTGAAAGTCATAACAAAACACGTCATGCCAAATTTCAGCCAAATCGGATAATAACTGCGTCCTGTTGTGGCTCAAGAAGTCAAGACCCCAGATCGGTTCATATGGCAGCTATATCAGGTAATGGACCAATTTGAACTATACTCAGCACAGTTATTGAAAGTCATAACAAAACAGCTCATGCAAAATTTCAGCCAAATCGGGTAATAGCTGCGTCCTCTAGTGGCTCAAGAAGTCAAGACCCCAGATAGGTTTATATGACAGCTATATCAATTTATGGACCGATTTCAACCATACTCGGCACAATTGTTGGAAGTCATAATGAAACACATCGTGCAAAAGTTCTGTCAAATCGGATAAGAATTGTGCCCTCTAGACGATAAAGAAGTCAAGATCCCAGATCGGTTTATAAGGCAGCTATATCAAAACGTGGACCGATATAACCCATTTACAATGCCAACTGACCTACACTTATAAGAAGTATTTGTGCAAAATTTCTAGCGTCTAGCTTTATTCCTTCGAAAGTTCGCGTGTTTTCGACAAACTGACGGACAGATGGACGGACATATTTAGTTCGACTAAAATGTCATGACGATCAAGAATATATATACTTTATGGGTTCTAAGACGAATATTCCGAGGAGTTACAAACAGAATGACGAAATTAGTGTGTCCCCATCCTGTGGTTGAGGGTATAAAAAAAGTAACTTCGAAAAAGAAAATTTTAAGATAGGAATTCCGTGCTACTTACAAAATCGTTAATTGTATTCCATACCACTCCCGTCAGTTGGTTCATGTCTGGTATTGTGTCCCCAACTAAGTAACGGTGTCTTTTAGCCGCGAAAGTCGGGCAATGGCATAACAAACTCTCCAACATCTCGTCATCTTCGCCACATGCCCTACACATGCTATCACTTGCCGCACACGTAGTCCTATGTGCCCTGTTATGATATCAAAAGCTATACTGACCTCCTTCTTACTTCCTTTCAGTAATAGCCTCGTCCTCTCACGATACGGATCACCTCATAGAATTTTTGCCATCCTACCGCCTGTTTCGTTATTCCACAGTGTTACATGCGTTCGTCGCCACAACCTTAACTTGAACTGCGTCGACCCAAAAGGCTTCGGGTAAACCAAGTTTATTGACGGCAGTCTTCTGGGCTTCACCGCCAAATCGTCTGCCCTTTTATTGCACCTAACTCCGTTAGGGGCCGGCACCCAAACGATGCGGATTGTTCCATCCTCAGAGAAGGCGTTAATCTCTTTCTTACATTGCAAGATTGTTTGTGATCTTACCGTCCTGGTTGTTTTGCACTTATGCCAGTTTTACTGTCGGTAAAGATGTTCACACTCGACGTCCTCGCGTTAGTCCCACACCACCTCACGCATTTCGTAATCGCCCGAATATCCGCTTGGAGGACCGTATTATGGTTAGGCAGTCTAAAACAGATGTCAGTCCCTGGGTCCTCAATGTAAACCCTCAGGCCCACTTTGTCCTCTAGCTTTTATCTATCCATATAACATGATATTCCAGATGGCAATACTAGGGTTCCGTCAGTCCAAGACTTTGCCGCTGGCAATAGTGCCTCGCATTCGACCTTAAGTGTCGTCTCAGGTATACGACGAAAACCCCTTCTCATCCTTTCAGGTTTCCTATCGTCGCCTCAATTATACCGCTATGGTATGAGCTGCTCCCATCCTCAATGTATTCTCCCATCGCCTTAAGTTTTATAGCCGCAGTGGCTGCCTCACACTTAATATGTATGTCAATGGGTCGGATATCTAGAATAGTCTCCAGTGCCCTAGTGGGCTTTATCCTCATCGCTCCGCCTATGCCAAGACAACATGTTCTCTGAACCTGTTGTATGGTCCTTATGTTGCACTTTTTCTATATAGCAGTCCACCAATCTACTGAGGCGTAAGTAAGCATTGGTCTAATCACGCTACTGTAGAGGCAGTGGACTATCCTCCGATTCAGACACCATCTCAAACTTACTGCCTACATAGTGCCTAACATCTGTGAGCCTTCTCAGTACGCTCCTGTACACTTCTAATTAAGTTTCCTATTCAAGATCACTCCTAAGTATTTGCCTTGTCTGATAGCGAAATCGTTTTGTTGTCGTTTTATCTTCTTCCTGAGCAGGAATATTTCAGTCTTCTCTGGGTTAACATTGGGACCTTTGGGTCTAGCCCAGTCATATGCCATATGCAAGACCTTTTCGGCCCTTCTGCATAGCTAGTTCGGATCCTTACACCGGTAATGGCTTCGTTCGATTTACTTCGAGCTTTCTCAGAGATCGCATTGTTCGAGTCGTTATAGATGGGTTCTCATCCAATGAGCACAAATTGACCGCAGGTGTACCCCAGGGCTCTGTTCTTTCTCCTTCTCTTTTTCTAATTTTTATCAACGATCTGTTGGGTCAGTCATCGAATCCGATCTACTCATTTGTGGATGACAGTAATCTTTGTCATTCGTACTCATTCGACCATAGGCCAAGTCTTCGAGAGATTGAGGACAAGAGGCGGGTTATGGACGATACACTCCGCCAGGATTTGCTGGCCATTTCAGAGTGGGGTCGAATGAATCGAGTAGATTTTAATGCACGGAAGACTCAGTGCTGCTGTCACACAAACGATTCGCTGACCCATTACGATCATCTTTGTCTATCAACGGTGTAGATGTTGAGCAAGCAGAAACTCTTGATGTTCTGGGCATGAAAATACAAAGTGATGTCCGTTGGGCTAAACATGTATTCGAAGTGTCGAAGGAAGCATTCAAGTGTTTAGGCTTCCTTAAACGGTGTAAGAATTACTTCACTCCGTCTGATCTTCTTGACATCTACACCACTTTCATAAGACCGAAAATGGAGTACAACTCACATGTATGGGCTGGAGCTTTTAAATCATCCCTGGAGCTACTGGACCGTATACAGAGGAGAGCGATGGCGTTGATTGGGGACAATGGGGTATCCAACTCTATTGCCTCCCTTCATCATTGTCACAATGTGGGTTGTTTGCGGCTGTTCTATCGGTACTTTCATGGTGGTTGTTCGTCTGATATTCGTCTTCTTATTTCTGATGTAAGGATGTATATCAGGGATACTGGACATTCCAGTAACTCTCACCCGTTTGTAATTGATTGGGCAGCGGACCGCACAATGCATTATAGAGAGAATTCTTGTTTCGCCCGAACCGTTCGTATGTGGAATCGACTTCCGGCTAATGTTCTTGCCACCCACTTTGACATCCAATGATTTAAGACAAATGTCAATAAGCACTACATCCTTACACCCCCCAAACCACGAAATGTTGTGGGAGATCGCATCAGACCCTATTGCTGATCTTCTACATCAGAGCGTGAATATCTGTCTCCCTCTGGTGGAGGGTGGTGGTTTATCTGGATGACCTTAATGATTGATCCTCCATTAGATAGGCTTTTTGGGAGTAGGTGATGGTCTCAACGTCTGCTCTCTGTTCTTTAGGCTGCATTGAGTTTCCCGTCACTACACTGCTTGTTATTTTAATATTAGGATCTCTGCCTTTCCTAGTCTTCCGAATCTTGAGAAGGTCGGTAATGGTTCCATCATCGGGTCCCTGTTCGTTAGGCTGTATTGAGTCTACCGTCCCTGTACTGCGTGATGTTCCAATATTAGGATCTTTGCCTATACTAGTCTTCCAAATCTTGAGTAAATAGGCTTCTTAGGAATTGGTCATCACCCTGTGCTTTGGGCGCCATTGAGTTCTCTGTCATTGCACTGCCTGATGTTTCAGCATTAGGATTTTTATCCATCCTAGTCTTCGTAATCCCGAGAAAGTCATTGATCGTACCGTAGTCAGCCTGTGTTGGGTCTCTCGCCCCTTCACTGCCTGATGTTTTAGTATTAGGATCTTTGCTTACCTAGTCTTCCCAATATTGAGAGAGTCAGTGATACTCTTATCGTCGGCCCTCTGTCCGTTAGGCGTTATCGAGTACCCCGCCACTGCACCGCCTGGTGACTCAATATGAGGATCTTTGCTAGTCTTCCCGATCTTGAAAAAACTGCCTTCGACCAGTAGTACGCCATGCCTTTAGTCTTAGCATAACTGGTCACGGAGACTTAATCAATGCCCACTATGGGGAGAGTTCCTTTCTCCCTCTCCTCCCTCTTGAAGACCTCCCATTTCTCTGCGACCAAACATTGGCTTTGCTTGCCCAAGAATCGCAATATGCGTTACGTTGCGAATTTGCAGCCCCATCCCTTGATAAAGACCATTGGCATTCTGAGCTGCGAGATGTCCATTTTTCTAACCACGTTGAGTTTTGAGCCCTAGGGAGTATGGATACTTCTGACGAGCTTTTTGACGGTATCAATACATTCTGCTGAAGCAAAGAGTAGCGTAGAGATGTCCCCTCTATGCTCGCAGCTCATCATTTCGGCACATGTACGAAAATCCGCTCGTTAACCAGATCCTTCACTTGAGACCGATGATCTGGTGGAATTCAATGCACTGCCTATTTTGATGACTGCATAAGTCAGCTCGTCTCTGTTGTGTTTCCTTGCCATATTGGCGGAAGAGAGCGGTTCCTCACATTTTCAGCGACCATCTTCCCCTTCTATGGTGGCTGTGACGTACTTTTGGAAGTCACAGGCCTCACAGGGCCGTGCGCGCTTCCTTCGCTCTTGTTTCGACTTTGTCTTCCTTCGCAGGAAACAGTCTGGAGTCTCCATTGCGGGAGGGCTGGCTTGAAATCGGGGAGCTCTTTTTCTTCTTCATCATTTTAGCTGTGTTATGGTCCTCGGGAGATTTGATTATCTTCCAAGCTTTCGTAGAGGTACCTGGAATGTCAGTTCTATCCCTTTCAGCATCCTGCACTTTCGATACGATAGGGTGTATACTCCTCTATTTCCTTCGTCGTGCCGCGGATGACTTTCTCGGTCTTCTTTTGAACTAAGCGAAGCCCTCGCTCACTTCTGCCGTCATCCCGCTGTCCTCACCTCTCTGTATCTGAATCGGGAAATACCACCTTTACTTAAAGGCTGGGAATGAACTCTGCATCCATTTGGTTTATCCGTCTCTTCTTCATTAATTAGTCTGACGACTGTTTGTGCCTTTGAAGCATTACACTCGACTACTGTTGTCAAGGCACCCACACCTATAGGAGGGACTGACAACATGTAACGGTCTGATGCCACCACAGCAGCTGCTGGGTCTTTGGAGTCCATTTTGAACCTACTCCTGAAAGGCTGTAAAAAAGGTAATATATATCTATTCCAGGATACGGATATTTTTATACCCACCACCTTAGAATGGAGGGGGGGGGGGGGGGGGGGGTATATTCATTTAGTCATTCCGTTTGCTACACATCGAAATATCCATTTCCGACCCTACAAAGTACAATATATATATTTTTCGGATCGTTGTAGAATTCTAAGTTGATTTTACGATATCCATGTGTTTGTCCGTCCGTCTGTTGTAGTCACTCTACAGCCTTCGAACACGCCTTTTTACTTTATTTGATATAGCTTCCATATAGACTGATTTGCCGTTCAAAGGGTCTGAAGCGCATTAAAGCTCTATTACCCGATTTCGCTGACCTTTGAATTAGTGAGTTGTTTAAAGCCTCCCGACATCCGACCCAAATATGATCCAGATCAGACTATGTATAGCTGACATATAGACAGATTCCTTCATCCCTAAAAAATCTTATTTATTTGCTGATTTCGCTGAAACTGTCACTTGGATAAGATTTCTCAGGACCTGAATAAAATATGATCCAGACCAGTCCCAATTTAGATATAACTATGGATAGGGTGGTGGAGGTATAATAAAATAGGATGATTAATATATCCATGGTGGTGGGTATCCAAAGTTGGGCACGACCGAACTAAACACGTTTTTACTTGTTGTTCAATATTATTCTTAGTTACTGTTGTCCCTATTATTTTTTCAACCACTGTTAACTGGTGGTCCCGTTAGTACATACAAGCCTCCAGATAAATAAAAACTTAAAATGGTGTATTTTCTGCCCCTCTGGGCCACAAGTTTTTAACATCCACAGCGCCCAATAGGTGACCATCTTTTATCTACAAATTGTAATATTCCATACTAAAATTTTCTTTTTCAGAAAAGTTGTTGTTTAAAGGCATGAGGGTCAGGCAAAAGACAAAATGTAGAACTTTTGAAAACTCTACTCTGTATTCTCAGACAACTTACTATGAATTGCCGAATGCAAATATCCATCGTCTGCAAGCAATTCACCACTTGTTCTCGTTAATATTAAAGACATTGTCTGACGACTTTGCTCTAATGCCCTTTAAATCCATCAATATGGCTGCAATGGCTATTTACAAAATATTTGCTCATGTTTACAACTCGTACCGTGTAATCCAGTTCGTAGTCCATCTTATTAAAGTAAAGATTTCTTGGAATAAATATTTATGAGTGCTGTTGGTATCATTGACATGGCAACCACTAGCCACTTGGTTTTGTGGTTTGTGAAACAAATCATGGTCTTGACTTTGAAAAGTGAAATTAAAAGAATAAAACTTGGGGGCATATTGGATAATGCGTGGGTTGTAATATGGCATTTTCTTGTCCAATTTAATACTACTTACAAAATAACGCATACAATTCAATTTAAATCATCCTCTGGCAGTTTTGCCAAGTAAATATAATAACATCCCTTCTTATTACTTTTGGGGTATACATATATTTTTTTCCTCCACCCCCCCCCCCCCCCCCCCCCCCAAAAAAAAGTAGGCAAAAGAAAAACAAAAACATAAAAACTCATAAAGCTGGAAAATGATTCAAATCACAATTACAAACACACTCTGCCAATGCACATTATCATATTCCACCAAAGTGAACAAAATGTTTCAAACATGGGCATTTCCATAGAACTGCCATACAATGGCAATCTACCATCAATGCACTATGGGTTGGAGAAACATTTTAAGGATAAAAAGATTTGTGAGATGCGATATGCGGGATATGTTATTCGGGCCAGAACTCAATGGAGATGAGCTAGCTAAGAACAAGGCCAACAACACAGAATTACAGGATGTGTGATGGGTTGAGAGAGGCGTCACAAAAACACCGCAAGGAGACGTGTTATACTACATGTAGCTGTCATGATACGAGATATGAGTTTGGCTATGGAATTGTGGTTATTTGGAGACTGAAACACCTTGTCTTCACATTTACTGCGGTGGATGAAAAGCTAGCCACAATCGACAAGTGACAAACAACATTGTTGAAATGGGTACACTTATAAGACCATATGCTTGACCCCCTGAGGAAAAAGAAGTGAGAGCTAATACAGTTGGCCCTGAATGTCTTAAAACTTAAATTCTACCAAACAATTACAAATCACACCGATAGATTTTGTGCAGGCACAACATTCTGAAAAAAATAAAACGGAAATTTGATAAAACAAGTAAAAGCGTGCTAAGTTAGGCCGGGCCGAATCTTATATACCCTCCACCATGGATCGCATTTGTCGAGTTATTTTCCCGGCATCTCTTCTTAGGCAAAAAAGGATATAAGAAAAGATTTGTTCTGCTATTAGAGCGATATCAAGATATGGTCCGGTTTGGACCACAATTAAATTATATGTTGGAGACCTGTGTAAAATGTCAGCCAATTTGAATAAGAATTGCGCCTTATGGGGGCTCAAAAAGTAAAATAGAGAGATCGATTTATATGGGAGCTGTATCGGGCTATAGACCGATTCAGACCATAATAAACACATATATTGATGGTCATGAGAGGATCCGTCGTACATAATTTCAAGCAAATCGGATAATAGTTGCGACCTCTAGAGTCTCAAGAAGTCAAGATCCCAGATCGGTTTATATGACAGCTATAGCAGGTTATAGACCGATGTGCACCATACTAGGCACAGTTGTCGGATATCATAACAAAATACTTCGTGCCAAAATTCATTCAAATCGGATAAGAATTGCGCCCTCTAGAGACTCAAGAAGTCAAGACCCAAGATCGGTTTATATGACAGCTATATCAGGTTATGGACCGATTTGCACCATACTAGGCACAGTTGTTGGATATCATAACAAAATACTTCGTGCTAAAATTCATTCAAATCGGATAAGAATTGCGCCCTCTAGAGGCTCAAGAAGTCAAGACCCAAGGTCGGTTTATGTGACAGCTATATCAGGTTATGAACCGATTTGAACCATACTTGGCACAGTTGTTGGATATTATAGCAAAATACTTCGTGCTAAAATTCAATCCAATCGGATAAGAATTGCGCACTCTAGAGGCTCAAGAAATAAAGACCCAAGATCGATTTATATGGCAGCTATATCAAAACATTGGCCGATATGGCCCATTTACAATACCAACCTACCTACACTAATAAGAAGTAATTGTGCAAAATTTCAAGCGGCTAGCTTTACTCCTTCGGAAGTTAGCGTGCTTTCGACAGACAGACGGACGGACGGACATGGCTGGATCGACATAAAATGTCGCGACGATCAAGTATATATATACTTAATAGGGTCTCAGACGAATATTTCGAGTAGTTGCAAACAGAATGACGAAATTAGTATACCCCCCAACCTATGGTGGAGGGTATAATAATGCCCTTGGTATATGAAATACAATCAACGGATAGGTGTATACTCATTTTGTGATTCCGTTTATTACATATATACCGGTAAACCGATCTGGTGGCTTGAATTATTTATCGTCTAGAGGGCACAATTCTTATCCGATTTTGATGAAATTTGGCATGAGGTGTTTCGTTACGACATTCAATAACTGTGCTGAGTATGATCCATAAATTAAAAATTTAAATCGGTCCATAACCTGATATAGCTGCATATAAACCGATCTGAGGTTTTGACTCTTGAGCCACTTACTTACTTACTTTAATTGGCTATGACAGAATATTTGTTCCACTAGCCGAACGTAGAATAGCTTTCCAAGCGCCTCGACCTTCTGCGCTTATTCTAAAATCTCTGACACCAAGTTTCGAGGTGTCTCCCACAACTTGATCTTTCCATCGGGTTTTTGGTCTTCCCGGCTTGCGTATTTACCTTTAAAAGACTTATTTGCTGGAGCTTCTTCATCCATTCTGACAACATGACCTAGCTAACGCAGCCGTTGTATTTTGATGCGTGTAACTATGCTATCGTCGTCATACAGCTCATACAGCTCGTGGTTCATACGTCGCCTATATTCACGGTTAACGCAAACTGGTCCATATATTTTACGACGAATCTTTCTCTCAAATACTCCTCGCACTGCCTCATCTGCTTTCACAAGTACCCATGCTTCAGAGCCATATAACAGCACTGGTAGTATCAGTGTAGTCTTCGTCTGGCGAGAGGTGGCGTTGTTTCTAAACTGCTTACTTAGTCCAAAGTAGCATCTGTTTGTCAGTATTATTCAACGCTTAAGCTCAAAACTGGTGTCATTCGTTTCGGTTACGGCGGTGCCGAGGTAGATAAAGTTACTGGTTGTAGTTCCCTACTTTCTCCATTTTCTTTATCTGATCGGTTGTGCAAGGTATTTTGGGAGTTGAAACCATCCATTTCGTCTTATCTCCATTTACTGCCAGACCCATTTTCACTGACTCTGTTTCGATTCTTTCAAAGGCTGCAGTTACTACTTCCGGTGACCGACCTATGATATCGATATCGTCGACATAGGGGAGTAGCATGTGCTGTCTTGTGATTAGTGTGCCATATCTATTCACATCTGCATCTCGTATAATCTTCTCCAGCAGGATATTAAAGAGATCACACGTTAGGATGTCTGCTTGTCTGAAATCTCGTTTGGTATTAAATGGTTCGGAGAGATTCTTTCCTATTCTTACTGAGAAACGCGTATCAGCAAGTATCATCCCGCAGAGTCTTATTAATTTTGCAGGGATATCAAACTCAGACATGGCTTGAAATACCTTTGAACGTAAGGGGGTGTCGAATGCGTCTTTGTAGTGGAAACAAGTAAAAGCGTGCTAAGTTCGGCCGGGCCGAATCTTATATACCCTCCACCATGGATCGCATTTGTCGAGTTCTTTTCCCGGCATCTCTTCTTAGGCAAAAAAGGATATAAGAAAAGAGATGCTCCGCTATTAAAACGATATCAAGATATGGTCCGGTTTGGACCACAATTAAATTATATGTTAGAGACCTGTGTAAAATTTCAGCCAATTCGTATAAGAATTGCGCCCATTGGGGCTCACGAAGTAAAATAGAGAGAACGATTTATATGGGATCTGTATCGGGCTATAGACCGATTCAGACCATAATAAACACGTTTGTTGATGGTCATGAGAGGATCCATCGCACAAAATTTCAGCCAAATCGGATAGGAATTGCGCCCTATAGAAGCTCAAGAAGTCAAATCCCCAGATCTGTTTATATGACAGCTATATCAGGTTATGGACCGATTTCAACCGTACTTGGCACAGTTGTTGGATATCATAACGAAATACTTCGTGCAAAAATTCATTCAAATCGGATAAGAATTGTGCCCTCTAGAGGCTCAAGAAGTCAAGACCCAAGATCGGTTTATATGGCAGCTATATCAGGTTATGGACAGATTTAAACCATACTTGACACAGTTGTTGGGTATCATAACAAAACACGTCGTGCGAAATTCCATTCTAATCGGATAAGAATTGCGCCCTCTAGTGGCTCAAGAAGTCAAGACCCAAGATCGGTTTATATGGCAGCTATATCAGGTTATGGGCCGATTTAAACCATACTTGGCACAGTTGTTGGATATAATAACAAAACACGTCGTGCAAAATTTCATTTCAATCGGATAAGAATTGCGCACTCTAGAGGCTCAAGAAGTCAAGACCCAAGATCGGTTTATATGGCAGCTATATCAAAACATGGACCGATATGGCCCATTTACAATACCAACCGACTTACACTAATAAGAAGTATTTGTGCAAAATTTCAAGCGGCTAGCTTTACTCCTTCGGAAGTTAGCGTGCTTTCGACAGACAGGCGGACGGACGGACGGACAGACGGTCCGATCCGAATCTATATTCGCTCCACGGATCGATCGTACATCATTAATACGATGGATGAATGCCTTCCATCTATCACAACGTGATCAATTTGGTTCCTTGTGTTTTGATCGGGCGGTGACAGCCATGAGGCTTTGTGAATATTTTTATGTTGAAATCTGGAGCTACTAACTACCATATTTTTTGCCGCGGCGAAATCTTTCAGCCTCAACCCATTACTGGACATTATCTCGTGGAGGCTAAACTTTCCGACTGTTGGACCAAAAATGTCTTCCTGCCCCATCTCCCAGAATAATTTTAATATTATGGGCGGGGCAGCGGTCATATTCTCTCTCTAGGCGCTCGTAGAAAATATCCTTGGTCTGCTCGTCTTTGTCTTCCCTCCGGGCATGGCCACAAATAAGGCTGTTGTTGAAGAATTTGGCTTTTATGCGGATTGTGGCTAGCCTCTCATCCACCGAAGTAAAGCTGGAGACAAGGTGTTTCAGTCTCCGACTAACCACAAATCCACAGCCAAATTCATGCCTCATGCTATGGCAGCTATAGTATAGATTTCGTCACCGTTTGGTGTTGTAGTGACGCCATTCCCAGTCCATCGCACTTCCTGTAAGGCGGTAATATCTGCCTTGTACTTCTTTAATATCTCCGCTAGCTCGTATACTGCACTTTCTCTATAAAGAGTGTGGACATTCCAGGTACAGATCCGCAAATTATGGCAATTTTTTCATTTGCGTGGGTTGTCAACGTTGGGGGGTTCCGTTTTTTTACTTAGCAGAAAAGCTCACGCATGACAGGATACCTCACAAATGTAGCCAGCCTTAGTAAGTGGATAACCATAGCTGAAAATTGGTCTGATGTTCACTCCGGGATTTTGAACCCAGGCGATTGGCAATCATAGGTGGACAGGCATACCTCTGCGCTATGTTGGCCTCATCTCATCCTAATCAGATAAAAGCTGTTTAATATGTGATTCAAATGTTTACAAGAATCGACCAATTCACAACCATTACAACAACATTACAACCATGGCCATTTACAACATTGTACCCATTGTAAACCGGTTACCCATTGTAAACCGATCTCTATTAGCAAAAAGTATGCAGTCCCATTGTGCGTGGCATAAATATGCCGACAGACACAGCAACGCTGTTTATTGAGGCCACAGGTGTCAGTATGAATGAACAAAAACAAAAACCTAAAATAAAATATTCCATGAAAATTAACAACAACAAGACATGCAAAAAAACGAAATCTCATTCTCTCTCACCCCCAATAAGACGCTGGCAAGCTCCATCTTGAGGGAGTGATGATAAACGAAGTTTTAATATTCCTAGGGATGTTATTCCATTCATTGCTAATATTTTTAATAAATTTGCGGAGTAGAAAAATTTGCATTGTTATGCTTTACATTTACCGAAGAACAACAATATCGAAATGGGATGCAATGGAAAGTTGGTATTTTCACAAAAAGGAAAAATAACGAAGGAAAAAGAAAAGAAGTGCCCTGGGTAACAATTCGCTGAAATAGCAGCAGGTTTTGTAATCACAAAAGATGTCTGAATGTACATATGTATATGGCTGCGGTCTTAAATCACATTGATATGGGTTCATGTTGCTGGGGGTGGTATTTCAAACTTAAAAACATCTTAAGCTCAAGAACATGTAAGGCATAGCATGGAATTTTGTCAATATGTTACCAAAGTTTGTACCAGCAGAACTAAACTATTTTTTATACCCACCACCGTTGGATAGCGGGTATATTCATTTAGTTATTCCGTTTGCAACACATCGAAATATCATCTATCGTCGTAAAATTCTAAGACGATTTAACGATGTCCGTGTGTCTGTTCCGTCCGTATGTTGTAATCGCTCTACAGCCTTCAAAAATTGAGATATTGAGCTGAAATTTGGCACAGAAACGCCTTTCTGACGTACGCTGGTTAAGTTCTTGTTGGACCAAAGATGTCTTCCTTCCCTATATTCGCATTAAAATCTCCCAGAACGATTTTAATATCATGGGAGGGGCAAGCGGTCATATTCTCTCTCTAGGCCGCTCGTAGAAAATATCCTTGGTCTGCTCGTCTTTGACTTCCGTCGGGGCAATGGGCACAAATATGGCTGATGTTGAAGAAATTGGCTTTTTTGCGGATTGTGACCAAATCGAGGCCATATTTAGTTATAGCTGTCATATAGATCGTTCTCCAGATATAGGGTCTGAAGTCCATTAAAACTTTATTTATTTCCCGATTTCGCTGAAATTTTAAACATTGAGTTGTTTTGAGGCTCCCAACATAGGACCCAAATAGGGTACAGATCGGACTATATTTAGATATAGCTACCATAAAGGACTGATCGGCCGATAAGGGGTCTGAAGCCCATAAAAAACTTTATTTTTAACCGATTTCACTGAAATTTAAAACTGTGAGTAGCTTTATGCCTCCTAACATGAGACCCCAAATATGGTTCAGATCGGACAGTATTTAGACGTAGCTGCCATATAGACATAAAGCATCTGAAATTTGATACTGTGAGTTTTTTGAGCCTCCCCCGATATTCGAGCTTAATATGGTTGAGGTCGGACTATATTTAGATATAGCTGCCATATAGACCGCTTTATTTATTACCCCATTTTATTGAGATTTGAAATACAAAAATTCAAGAGTGACTTATATTTATTAGACAACTCAAATATACGTGCCAAATATGGGCGCATAAGTTATCTAATTTTCCCCAGATGTGGTGGGTATCCAAAGTTCGGCCCGGCCGAACTTAATGTCTTTTTATAACCTCCACCATAGCATGGGGGTATACTAATTTCGTCATTCTGTTTATAACTACTCGAAATATTCGTCTGAGACACCTAATAAAGTATATATATTCTTGATCGTCGCGACATTTTATGTCGATCTAGCCGTGTCCGTCCGTCTGTCCGTCCGTCTGTCCGTCCGTCCGTCCGTCTGTCTGTCGAAAGCACGCTAACTTTCGAAGGAGTAAAGCTAGCCGCTTGAAATTTTGCACAAATACTTCATATTAGTGTAGGTCGGTTTGGGATTGAAAATGGGCCCGTATCGGGTCCATGTTTTTGATATAGCTGCCATATAAACCGATCTTGGGTCTTGACTTCTTGAGTCTCTGGAGGGCGAAATTCTGGTCCGATTTGACTGAAATTTTGCACGTGGTGTTTTGGTTTCACTTTCAATAACTGCGCTAAGTACAGTTCAAATCGGTCCATGTTTTGATATAGCTGCCATATAAACCGCTCTTGGGTCTTGACTTTATGAGCCTCTAGAGTGCGCAATTCTAATGTGAATGGAATGAAATTTTTGCACGACGTGTTTTGTAATGATATCCAACAACTGTGCCAAGTATGGTTCAAATCGGTTGATAACCTGGTATAGCTGCCATATAAACCGATCTTGGGTCTTGACTTCTTGAGCCTCAAGAGTGGCGCAATTCTTATCCGATTGGAATGAAATTTTGCACGACGTGTGTTTTGTTATGATATCCAACAACTGTGCTAAGTATGGTTCAAATCGGTTCATAACCTAATAACGACGTGTTTTGTTATGATTATTCAACAACTGTGCCAAATATGGTTCAAATCGGTCCATAACCTGATATTGCTGTCCATATAAACCGATCTGGGATCTTGACTTCTTGAGACTCTAGAAGGCGTAATTATTACCCGATTTGAATGAATTTTTGCATGAAGTATTTTGTTACTATGATATTCAACAACTATGCCAAGTATGGGTTCAAATCGGGTTCATAACCTGATATAGCTGTCATATAAACAGATCTGGGGACTTGAATTCTTGAGCTTCTAGAGGGCGCAATTCCTATCCGATTTGGTTGAAATTTTATTCTTACTTTCAACACCTGTGTCAAATAGGATTTAAATCGGTTCATAACCTGATATAGCTGCCATATACACCGATCTGGGATCTTGACTTCTTGAGCCTCTAGAAGTCGCAATTATTATCCGATTTGCCTCAAATTTTGTACGACGGATCCCTCTTTTGACCATCAACATATGTTTTTATAATGGTCTGAATCGGTCAATAGCCTGATACAACCCCCATATAATCCGATCGACAAAATGCGATCCATGGTGGAGGGTATATAAGATTCGGCCCGGCCCGAACTTAGCACGCTTTTTACTTGTTTTTTTAACCGGTTTCGTTGAAGTTTAAGAAGATAAGTAGTTTTAGGTATCCCAGCATAGGACTCAAATATGGTTTAGATCGGACTATGCTTAGATATAG